>NC_091948.1:20185294-20210294 GCF_041260155.1 Ptychodera flava | reverse complement strand
ACTACAGAAAGAACAATGCAACAACAAAAACTAAAAAAACAAGAACAAAACCATCATGGTCACAATCGTCGTCATTATTATCTATCATATACGATTACACCAGTCAACATCTTTAGCGTCGTAATCATCACCATTGTCATCATCCAAAACGCCAATGACATCAACAGCGTCACCTGTATCATCAACATCGTAGTGTCGTTATTGCCAACTTATAACTTCACCAATTAACATTTTTATCAGTATTTCAAATGTTTTCGTTAACTTCAAAGTTCAGATTATCATCATTACTGCCATAGTAATTATACTACCAAAATTCTTAAACTTTGAACATTTATCTGTTTCACACGGATTTATTGAGTCGATAAATTTGCTTTACGCTCCTTTTTACTACGGATTTCTTCGTAAATGTTATAATTTTATCCATAATTTTCACACTGCTGTTTATAAAGCCCATTTAAAACAGTTATAATTTGTAAAAAAGTATTTGGCTCTTGTATGTAATGTTAAATATACCGAACATAATATTTTAACGTGCGGGCTAATGTCAGATTCAGAATTTGAAGGGATGCGGCGATATTTAGGGACGGTGAGAATTACTTATAACACTCATAGTTCAGAAATGTTGTAAGTGTTGTGTGCGTACCATGGTAAGCATCTGACGGGAGGTCTCCGTGAATATTATCTTTGGCCCAGTCTTTGAAGATGTGATTGAGATAGCAGTCTAGGTAAGGCAACAGAAAAAAAATATTGCTCTGATTTTGCAGCAAAGCTATACAGGGCGGTGAGTGATTTTTTTTATTTGTTTAAAATATTTTTTCGAACCAGTAAAAATCTCCCACAAGTTACATTGTATAGTGATGACTTGGAGTCTAGGTTTACAGACTGTCCACAATAATAGAAGCATTGCATATACAAGCAGTGTTGACAGAACAAATTTTGAGCGTTTCCACAAGCACCCAGTAAAACACATAAAAAAGATAAAAATAAAGTAGAACAATTGCAATATTGTCTTATTCACGTCTTTAAGGTGGGTGTCTAACATTTGTGCTCTTTGATTTACTTTGCAGTTTCAAAAAAAAATCCAAATTAGCTAGAGTAGAAACAGCCATTCCGCGAAGCAATTTAATTCTTCTTCCTGGCCTAAGCATAAATTGTCAACCTAAAGCACACAAAGTCTAGTATCATTTTGAAAGACAATGAGAATTTTGAGCTTCACCGCATAAATCGATTACGTATTTTTTTGCTGTAGCTCACTTTCAAAGTTCTGTTGCCCTCACCCGAATTGGTTTCAGGGTAATGCTTTCCATTAAAATAAATTGAATTCAAGCGGCTTTGCAATAGGTTGACGCCGAGAGTTACGAGAGCGCGCACATGCGCAGTCGCTCTCGGGCAGTGATAAACAAAATTTGACCGCTGGATAGGATGTGAGTGCTCGTTTCATTTACCGTACCGGTCATTGAGGAGTTACTAGTTTATAGTAATATTAATGAAAAATGTCAGGAAAGTAATAGAGATCTAATGACAAATAATAAACATATACTATGCAAAATTTCGTATATATGTGTGTGTGTAAAGAGAGAGAGAGAGAGAGAGAGAGAGAGAGAGAGAGAGAGAGAGAGAGAATCTCTTTTTTCAAACGCCCTCTCTCTAATACGAGCTTATAAAGTTTTCATGAGAATTCTATGTTCGAATTTTTAATCTTAGCTGAGGTTGTTAATCTTGCACCGTCGAAAGGGTTTGAAATTCGATATAAAGTTGGAAGTAATGCAAGTAACGGGAGCTCTCTTTCAAGTGTGTGGGTGATTACAGCGAGTCACTACTGAGCTAACCAGGTTTTGGATATCGTGCCTAGGGAGCTTTCAAGACATTTTACACCATTTACAGCATAATTTAAATATGACAGTTCAATGGAACACCAAGATAGAAAGGTCGTAACTGCCTCATTTAGGGCCACCACCAGGATTCCAGGAAGAAAATGTAAGTCGTTTTATTGTTTAATTCTTAAAAACCTAGTCACGCTAGACAAAGTATATATATATATATATATATATATATATATATATATATATATATATATATATATATATATATATATATATATATATATATATGTATGTATGTATATATATATGTATGTATATATAATACAAATTACTTCAAGTACGAAGTAATCATATGTGTTACGTAAGTTTCATGCATCTAGTAATCATCAGACTGTCTGTATCTGTCTGTGTCTGTCTGTCTGTCTGTCTGTCTGTCTGTTTGTCTGTGTGTTCTTGTGTCCGTGTGCCTATGTCTAGATACATAAACAGATAAATGTAAATACATAGATACATATGCCACATACGTGATTTTAACATACATAAACACACACACATACATACACACATGCATCCATCCATGCATCTGTCCCCGTTAACGACAACAGTTCTACCATTTGTTTGTGGGCAGGCGAGAGAAAAAAACAGAGTCGGGCGAGAAGGCATTATCATAGGCCTATTTCGATACAGGACTGGTTATTCAGCTGCGAGATTCACTGGTCAAAATCTTTCGCTACAAGTCTTACGTTGAAGTATCAGGAAACGGTTTGCCAGTCAGCGTAACCCCATATGTCCTTGTAACAGTAGCATTTTTGAAGAAGGTTATTTCAATATTTTTCGAGACATTCATGCAAGTTCTATCTATAACATCACTTCATACCAAATTCGATTTGCACCGTCACATATGGACCGAGTGGTCACACTTCCTAATATCACGTGTACATCACTGTGGAAAATTGAAATTGCTTGCTA
The DNA here is from genome assembly GCF_041260155.1 of Ptychodera flava. Classification (NCBI taxonomy): domain Eukaryota; kingdom Metazoa; phylum Hemichordata; class Enteropneusta; family Ptychoderidae; genus Ptychodera; species Ptychodera flava. The sequence goes on along the minus strand of NC_091948.1, from coordinate 20,207,502 downwards.
CGTAAGATGCCTCATTAACTTCTCGTGTTCAGCCGTGAGCTTCATGTGACATTTTAATTGAGATCGGCGTTCACCTTTAAATTCCGTTTTAAGAAACTTCGAAGGGGCAGATTCTGGACATATCGTAGTATTTGGATCTTCGCATTGTCGATTGCGCCTATGCGATGACCACACCTTGTGTTGAATGCACACCTCTCTCCATGTGGGATAAAGTCGGCAGTCGACACGAACTGATTCATTAATTCAAACAAAGTCGTTAGTCCGCCCTTCTCTCTCGGAGCAATGCGATAAAATTTTCACATTTGTGAACCTGAAATTACTGATTTATCATTATATGTGATATCAGATCTAAGCTCTAGGTCTATGAACATAGGCATCAGTAGATCATGTTCGCAAGTTGATAGCTCAACGTTTCCAGAATTTTTTTGCAAAGATCGAGTATCATGACAAAGGTAATGAACTTCGTTGGGCGTTTGTAATGTCGAGGTACTTGAAGTCAAAATGACCTTGCCCGGTGTTAGTCCGGGTTCTTGCTGCATGCCTGTCAATTGCTCAAGACGCTCGCTCGGAGGATACGCACGGAGTAGGGGGAATTACCTGCACCAGTTGAAACCTTTCACGAACACGATCCGACTGTCTGCACGCCACACCCGACACTTTAGTCCTGTGTACATCAGAATAAAAGTGATGCCATCGTAATGCGAGGGTGTCAACTTCGATAGCCATCCCGAAGTTTTAGCTTCTTTTCAACAGGAATCACATCTGTGACTTTCGAAGCCGTCTAATGCTGCGCTGTAAGACACGAGAAATTTTATTTCATTAAAATTCGTTTCAGGCCATCGCCATACACGTTATAATACCTTGCCTACGTGTGTGTCTTGTGTTTGCTAAGAGTGGCTTACCCTGCTTAGAGGTATTTGTCATTCATAAATCGGTGAAGTTACCTGTGGTATAAAACCGGAAATGACGTCGTAGAAGTAGCAGTATACTGCAAGATTCGAAAGCATGACTTGCTGGGTAAAGATCTGAAAACCGACTGATCATCATCACTAATGCGGTAGAATACGGAAGAAAACTAACCGAGTGATGACGCGTGATCCCTTCAAAGCTCACATCGCCTCTAAAGCTGTCCGTGCAGGAATGGGTCAGAAATGAATTGGAGATGGGAGCTCAGTGTAGGGTGTTGAATGTGAGAGTAACTTTTCCTACCAACTGAAACAAATTGAAGTTCAGATTGCAAAGGAAGGAGAAACATTAGAAGTATTTGCATAGAATTGTAAAATGCTAAGTTATAGTCTCTTGACTTGTAACTATCCACCATTCTCCATGAATAATTATCTCCCTGTCGACACAGACAGTGGGAAACGGATATTACTTAGGATTTGTTTCCATGGATACCAGTCCTAAATGAGGGGTGAAAGGTCGCAAAATGAAGAATTCAGAGGAAACACACGGTTACAATCATAACCATATCAAATTTCCCCGTATATCAAGGATCTCGATTGAAAATCAAGCGCATTAGCTGTAACTTTTCATGTATTTTTTGTTATCAGTTTATGAAACACAATTATCGTTCGTGCTACGCCCGGAATCATGTCAATATGCCTGCTCTCCAAATTGTTAAGAGAGCGTATATGCGTGTAAATGACAAATGTTATTGTTGAAAAACTGGATTTTTGTCTGGAATAGTATTCAATTGACAACTGTAGCAACTATGTTGCATAATATGTATCATGTGTTGAATGCTATCAGTTAATATTTCAACATTCAAAAAAGTAAGAACAAAATTAATGAATATACATGTATTATCCAACGTATCCGCTATTGTCTCTGTATGTTTCTTGACTTATACCAAAAATAAAATCAAAACGGTGTCAAAATTGATGACAAACTTACTACTTTTATTTAAAAAAGGGTAGTTTGAAAGGAAATATCTGACCTGTAGTTGTTTATAAACTGTAATGTTAACTTGCTCCTCAAAATGTACACGTTGTGGTTGCATGGCATCCAGACACTTGAAGCATCTTAGAATATTATAGATTTCAAGTCTTTGGATTTCACGTCATTGAACAAGGTTGAACTTGTTTTTCAATGAAATGCAAACTCATCCTTGTGCTTGACTGTAGGTATGTTTATAATTATACACTTGTCGCTTTCTCTGTACATCCTAAGGACTGAGCTTTGAGCAGCCAAGCAAGTAGTTATGTGCAAAGACAGCAGAGCGGAAAGGCAGATCCCTCCTCTGCCTGTGTTTTGTGGGACTCTTTAGTTTCAAGCAAATCAATGGCCTTTGTTCGCTGCGCTGATACTTTTTGATGTCGCTTTGTATGCACACCACCCTATGTGAACCTAGCTACTTGTATCTGGCATCCTGGTAAACGGTGTACAGTAGAAGAAATTGGTAAAATTAGGGTACAGATTCAGTTATCAGTTTGTATATCGGAAAACAAATGGAAACATACATTCAATGAAAGAATAATTTCCATAGCGTGTGACTTTGGAATTTAAATGCGAAAATTTATTTTACTTCGTGTCAACCCTATTTGGTACTCCATCTGTACGGGTATAGGTGATTTGTGTTTGCGGAGAAATACACTCTAGGTTGGGTGGAATTATGCACTAATTAGCAAATCAGGGGGCTTTGTTAGGCGACAGCACCCAGGAGATATTACTGGCTACCTTCAAGCAATCTCTGCTTGTCTTCTTAGCCGCATGCACTGCGTGGATATTAACCCCAAAAGGTCACATCAAGAGAATACAGAGGAATGACCTTGCAAAGTCGCGCGCCAGACGTCCTTGTCGATGGAATACATTTTCTTCCTATGAAACTTCGAACCAGGTGAAAATTAAATTCAATCCAAAGTGGCTAAATCATAAAATGATCCTCGGGCATTGGTCACGTGTACGGACATGTCACGTGGACATTTGTCACGCCACTTTTTCGCGTTTGCAAATTGTCTTTTAAATTTGTTTGTTTGTTTGTTTTTTATTATATTACGAAATATCAGTAGAACCTCTTATGTTTGAATAAATCTGGCTGCACTTTAGGAATGGTAAACACCTTTTCTAAAATACCGCTCAATTTATTTAAGGAGTGACCAAAATTGGGGCTATCGACTATAGATTTTGCTTAATTAAACTGAACCCTAGGTGTAACTTACAATATTAACGTTTCCATCAGTTTTGCTTTAGAAAGCATGTACATAATCTCCTCTTCTCCCTAAACTATGTTAAAATTAAAGCATGAGCTTTGCAAATAAATCACAAATGTTCACAGTAGGTTATTATTCTCGTTGGCAAATAAATTCTAGTCCGGTCTACCCTTCGGTTGTCTACAATAACATCACGGGCATGCATTATACATGTACACAGGCCATGTTTTTCGGTGCGATATAGATTCTGGTGTAGAACAAACGCATCGGAAATACAACACGTTCAGCTAGTGGTGCTGGCAGAGAAGTATAGGCGACTTTCCATCCGTTCGTTTGTAGTAAAAAAAGCGACTTTTCCGGTGGCTAGTTTTTCTCTGGTTTTACGCACGAGTGGGTGATATCAGTCTAGAATCTCGAAAGAGTTTGGAGGCGGTGTTTTTAGGTTCACACAGCCCAAAACCAACCGCAAGTTTCAAGACTAATTTGATACGTGCGCACACTGTATCAGCAAGAAAGTTGAGTATTGTGATAAGCAACTAGACTCTGAGTACAAGAAACCTGTCCGGTTTGTCGGTTTTAATTAGGCACGTCTCTCGCATTTAAAAGTGTCTTTGAGAGAAAGAACTATCTCAAGATGAAATCACGTACCAAACTATCGTCGTCTTCATTGACTGTGTAAACCTTCATATAGCAAATACGCATGTGGGACAAATCTATGAACACACGAGTTTTCGGTATTGTGCGAGATCGCTGGCATTCAAATTATGAAAGGCAAGTTTGTTCATCTATTGAATATGGCACTCTCAATCATTCGGTTAACTGATCAATTGGCGCGCACTTCGTATTTGTTTATCAATTGTGCTGAAAATTGCTTGTTTGAGGAAAACATAAATTTGACGATAGGTCCTTGTTAACTGTTGCTCTGACCAATCTCAATATCATCGAATTTGAAATAGTGACCCTCTACCAGAAAAAAGACTTCCTACATATATCTAGTCAGTCTGATGGTGACATTTGACTGCTGTCGAGCGAACTCATAGAAAATGCTACATTGGAAAAGGGAATATTGTGCGCCCGTTAACTGAAGAGGTTTCATGATATGAAGTATTTCAACCAGTTTATAAAATAGACGTCAGATAAGTGATCCTCCCGCAGGACAGCTTTGTAAAGATCTGACCTTTCTTTGCCCTCGCGCTAATAGCAAATTGAGATAGCTGGGTCTGGACAGCGGGGCTACGTTCTATTTTTCAGCGAAGATGATCGTTTGCATTTGAGAAAATTTGGAACAACGCTCAGATTTAACAAACACTGTTTAAGAAATTGGAGGAATCAGATTTTTCAGAAGTGATCTTTTTCCCTAACCGTTTAATGTCGGAAGAAGCAATGTCATTCGATTTCCGAAAGATGGAAATGAAGCATCTTGACAAGAAATAACAAACAGAATTCTACAAAATCTGATTTTGCTGCCCTGCGCATGCAAATAGATACCGCTACGCCCGGGGCGACTGGATTTATTGGGGATTTGCGTTTCAATGGAGAACTGATGTACAGTTCTTCGGAAATGCACTATTATCTCACACTAAAAGAGCCTGCGGTAAAACAAAGGCAATTCCCGAAGTTCTTAGAGGGTCTGTATATGTAAACTTAATTACATTAGTGGTCACGTTGTGTCACAATACAGGCTGAATTATACTCTCCGCTATACTGATTGACTTCACTGTGAATGAACGGATATACAAAAATGGGTGAACACCATGGACCAAGTTCGGGGAAATATACGATTACACGTTTAGGCTGACGAGCCGCATCGTCTTTGTAGCGGATGTACAAAATCTGTAGACTGACTATGCTTTCAATCACAACATATACTACATTGATAATGAACGTCTAGCCCAAGAAGCGGGAGGAACTACCTCAATTCCGTACAATGACAGATTCTTTATGAGGCCATCATAAATTCACAAATTCTCCGTAGAAGTGAAAACTCTTTTACCAGTGTAAGTGTTCCAGTTTTGATAACGGTTTGAAAGTTTCACCAACATCGATGGAGCATCACACCATACGTGGCCGTGAAATATCTGCCTTACATATAAGTATTATATGTATTATATGTAACAAGAATCGTTAGGCCTATTGACCGCTGGGACAGAGTGTCTCCTTTCGAGAATTAGGCCTATATGTATAAAAAACCTCTCTCTCTCATAAGTCTTTGCCTTGTTTTTGTTTTTTTTAATTAGTTTACTCATTGTAGCAGATTCAGTCCTGATTGTGCGTTCTCTGAGAAGGTAGGCCTAATAATGTTATTTGAGGGATTGTAACAATTAAAGGTAAACCACAACATCGCATGCAATGCCACTAAAGCAAAGCCATTCGACTAAGGGATGGACCATTAGATCTTGGGAGGGGGGTGGTCAAAAACAGAAAAAAAAAATTTCAGAGCAGAAAGTTAGGGAAAAAAAAATCTTCAAACTAGTTTGCAAAATAAAAAAAAATAAATAAGAAGACAAAGGCGTAAAAAAAAATCTGCAAAAGTCTTTAAAATTTTGAATTTTTTTTTAGATTTTACCGACAGAAAGCAACTTTCTGTATTTTTAGTAGATCCTCCCGGCACATTTTTAATTTTAATTTATACATTTAGAGTGACTGTATCCCTTATACTGGAAGTTGTGATTATCTTATCTTTTCAGGACTTTTGTATTCTGATCACTTGAAAATTATGAAATTATAGAGCCTGTTTTCTACTTGTTTCCTGCGTACAAACCAAGCAGGTACACAAGGTAAAACATTGAAACTATGGTATGGTTGTCAAGACAGAAAGTTGTATTTGCCTTTTAAGATCAAGGTAAACAGATGCAGGCCACATCAGTTTCATTTTTTCACAGCATTTTATTGCAATGATGAATGCAAGAATGGGTGAACAAGTAGAAACACGTCAATAATGATAAAACAACATATCAAGTCATTATGTATTATTTTGCTTTTCAAAAAGGCATTTTCAATTCTTTTTTCTCAAAAACAGCCTCAAAAACAACAGCAACACATGTTTTAACATTCAACAATACACTACGTAGAATGCCATCTATCCAACAAATCCCAACACAAAAACACACAAAAGGGTTGAACTTTGAAAGTTTCTCGACAGCAAATACTGAATAAATCTGCATGAATAATCGTTTTGTGTAGCAAATTTCAAAGAAATTGGACAAGCCCTTTCAGAGAATACAGATTTTTTGACCATGAATGGCATAAATTGCCCTAAAAGACAAATATTGAAATTTCAACACATCTATACACATCCAATCAATTTGGACATGCTGCTACAGGGAAATAGATGTTTTGATCAAAAAAGGGCAACAATTGCTCTAAAAATACCGTCAATGACGCTGTACCTTCTCTAATGTGTGGCCAGGTCAGGTAATTGGTTGTTGGCATGGAGTTGTTGGTAAATACAGTAGTTGATGATGTAGGGGCATGAGGTGGGATATGGACCCAAAGAACCCAAAAGATGATTAAATACATCAATCAAAAAAATTCTAAGCTACAGTATAAACTGCCTAAAGATAGTTCAATGTGGAAAAAAGTTAAACAATTCAGAAATAAGAATTAACAGTCCAAAATAGTAATGACGCACTTCCTTACTGACCTGAGTGCATGTGAAATACACAACCTGGCATCTGTAAATTAAATGTATACCAAGTGATCATTTCCAGTCACTTTTAACTGTTTTAATGGATTTTCCAAAGAGTCCTGTGGAAATGATGAAAAACGCCTATCTGGTCTTGTGTTTGTATAACCTCATGGCTGATAATTGTCATAGTATTGAAAAAAATTGAAAGTGAAGAAATTACGTTTTTAATAGGCATATTTTCCTTGAAATACATGACCGTGTAAAAAATATATGCTAAAAGTGTTTAAGAGTAAATTTCTTTTCAAAAAATAATTTAATTTGTGACCAAAGGATTTTTATTCTTTGAGTTTACAAATTCAAACATTGCAATTTGTTCAATCATCTTGTGCAGTGCAAAATTTATAAAATGACTGAAAAACAAAAAAAATTGGCAGAATTACAGTCTTTGTGATGTAAAATTATGGGTTGACATCACGATAACTGTTAATCTGTTTGAAGTACTAATATACTATAATTTAAAAAGAAAAATTCATGCAGAAACGGTAAAATATATTGTCAGACAGTGTTAATTTTGACTTTACATCAAAATATGCCTTTGCTGGATACCAAATATATAGGGCGAAATATCAGCCATGTTCAGCAAAATCCACACAACAGCATTGATCCTTTTCTATTTGATTTGATTTGCTTATGTTATCCTTGTATGACAGTCAGTACAATATAGAACTTGAACACAACACAGTGAATAAGTATGCTGTAAATGAAATGGTGTGGCTGCATCCACATGCAGCAATAGGAGTGCCTTTGTCTCTCACCCCTCATTTCCAACCTGTCCCATCCCTGAAAAAATAGTTGGTCTTATATTTATAATGTTAATAATTTCTGTATTTGTTAAAATGTGCGCATCTCAAAAACTTTTGATCATAAACATTTTCATTGTTTTTTATAGCTGACCAATCAGTTAACCTGTTTATTTTGAATATTTGCACATTTTCCTCAGTATTTGACATTTTCTGAATACCTTCTTATTCAGTTTGTCATTTTCTAAAAGTTTAAATGCTCCATTGTGTGGTCAAGCTTTCCACAAGCATCAAATGTGGTACTTCATATAGGAGGGTCTGCCTCTAGAGGGCGGGCATCATGAACACTCCTGTGTTTGTTGGTTAATTCCTCCACGTAAACTTCTGATTGTACTGTAAACATTGAACATGGCCGACGTCCGATTTTCCTGTCTAAAACTTTCACTCATTTTCGTTCATATGACTCTGAAACTCCAGGAAACGATTGGGAAGAAAGGGTTATCTTGAAATATTGAGGTACTCGCCGATATTTTGCAAAATTAAATGAGAAAAAATGCAAGGAAAATGCCGACAGGCTTACACAATAACAGTTTTCAGACTCGGAGGCATTTGATCATCTGCAGATAATGCAACAGGCCCAGATCACGTGAGGCCATGAGGGATATCCACGCAACTCAGTACCAAACACTAGCGCTCACAGAGTGAGCAAACACAAAGTGAGTACCCCTAACGTCAGCTCAGTAGTCTGTAATAGATTGTAGTCAACTAAGAAACCTTGGAGAAAGGCTTAACACTGTGGCTATGCCGCTAAGTCCCTTTTGATTTTTGTAATAGCTCAAAATCGTTCTCCCACACCTCAACCTGAGCCATGAACACCCCACCAGTTTATGATATGACCCATCACAATAGCATGACGTCAACGGATCTTGACAGACGGAAGTCTTGACAGACGGAAGTTCTGACAGCAGCATATTGGTTTTCAACTCTAATACCTTCTCTGTCTATAATAGACACGAGAAGGTAAAAACACAAATATGCAATTTAACTATATTATTTAGCTTATTTTAGCTTCTTAGCTTGTCAAAATCAATTGTAAATCATGAGATGCATGATGTTTGGTGGGGTGAATGTAGGCATTTCACCACGCAGTAGAAAGGGAAGCCAGGAAACCAAAATAGTCAATTTTCAAAACTATAGGGAGCTACTGAGGAGCAAGAAGACCATGTTTCAGAGGAAGATGTCTAATCCGAAAAAATCCTCCTAAAGTGCCACCAAATAACACCATTTTTATCTCTATTTTTCAAGAGCTCCAACAGCACCCCCCGCAAAAATACTCCCCAAGTGCCACCAAATAACACCATTTTAATCTCTATTTTTCAAAAGCTCCAACAGCAGGGGGACACCCCCTCCTGACCTCCCCCCCCCCCCCGCAAAAATACTCCCCAAGTGCCACCAAATAACACCATTTTAATCTCTATTTTTCAAAAGCTCCAACAGCAGGAGGGGAACACCCCCTCCTGACCACCCCCCGCAAAAATACTCCCCAAGTGCAACCAAATAACACCATTTTAATCTCTATTTTTCAAAAGCTCCAACGGCAGGAGGGGACACCCCCTCCTGACCTCCCCCCGCAAAAATACTCCCCAAGTGCCACCAATAACACCATTTAATCTATATTTTCAAAAGCTCCAACAGCAGCAGGGGGCACCCTCTCCTGACCTCCCCCCCCCCCCGTGACCGCTTGCGCGGCCGCTTGTGGTGCTTGGCACCACATCTTTGCCCTCTTTATCTTCAGACAGCGACGAACTAAAAAAAAATTATAATTCTGAAAATTTACTCTGAAAAAAAAAATTTGCACAGCTATCTCAATTGGAAAAAAAAAATTCAGAAATTTACAATAGTAAGAAAAAAATTTTCACAATTTCATTGTGACCACCCCCTCCCAAGGCCTAATGGTCCATCCCTAATAACCCACAAGTTGTTGTAGATTTTTGCGATAAAGATGTTACGCGCGCCCTTTATGGTTAAGAACATCGATGGGACGATGGATGGGACCTTCGAAGCCTATTAAACGCCATCGCACGTACGTATACGGTAGAGTATTGAAGAACCCTTTATATTGGGGCGCAAAGCCCATCACAACAGTCACAGTCACCATCATACATGATAAAGTAAACAAATGAATGTATTTGTTCGGGTCTATTCTTGAGCTAGTTTTAAAAGTGTTCCCCACAAACCAACGACATGAGGCGTACATTCGCGTTAAAATGAAACGTGTGCGATAGCATGTGGCTAGTCCTAAACCTCGTTTCTCCGTAGTTTTGGTTCGGAACCCCAAAAGGCTATATGGACAGGAATCTGGATCACAACAACATAGAAGAACACTTGTCTGACCTCGGGTAAACACAGTAATCTCACGAGCTGCCTCGCTCGCTATCTTAAAGTGCCAAGGACAGTATCGTCTCAGATGCGTAATGTCCGAGACCTCTTGGACGCGACTCTGTATCGGCCATACCAGTCTCTTGGTGGGCTATTCAGCTGTGGGACTATTCGCCCCATAGACGAGACACAGGTTATCGTAATGTTGCTTGGATAGTCGTTCGAGGCGGGCGGCCGCAGGTCGCCGTTTACTCTATTTTTTCCAAGTAAACGGCGACCTGCGGCCGCCCGCCTCGAACGACTATCCAAGCAACATTACGATAACCTGTGGACGAGCGTACAGAAGCGAGAAACACCTCAATATTTTTTGGGTTGTTTCTCGCTTCTGTACACTCGTCTATGGGGCGAATAGTCCCAGAGCTGAATAGCCCACCAAGAGACTGTAGCCATACCAGAATGAGAAGGTACACGCATATACTCGCCAGTTGAACCACAAGCGCGGTTTGGCACTACTATTTATGCTGTGGTCACACAATCTATCACCCCAAGTAGTAGACATCTCACCAGCAGTTTTAGCTAATATTCATTCGCGAAAAGGCATTTTTTACTTCTTTCTGCCTACCTTAGAATATTACGTCAATATTAGAGAACAGAGAAACCGTTTTAATATATTTCATGTGGAGGTGTATATTATCGCGACATCTATGAGATGACTGCGATTTCTTTACGTGTATATACGTATGGACTATTTATCATAATGCCCTTTGACCTGCGAAAGGTTATAGATGTATCTGTGGGTGTTGCTGGGCACTTCCGTATTGCACAACCAAAGGCAACGGTGGGTTCAAAGGTTGTATATTTTGGGAGACATTACAGCCAGTGTAAAAATTGCGCAATTTTAAGGCAAGTGGGAGGGGTATATAAACAGCTTCCTCGATTTACTGAATATCTTGGGCTGAGTCGTACACTCATCGCCAAACTCTTTTTTTCTTAGCTCAGTAGTTTTAATTTGCACTCAGAAAGGTGATCAGCTCAGCTAACATGTTGTCTGGGTCAACTTTAGAACAGGGTAGTGAACCAAGGGTAGGTGTATGTAAATTTTTTGCGGCAGGGAAACGCTGTAGTTTCGGAGACCGTTGCAAGTGGAGCCACGATAAAACTAGAGACACTGATGGTTCGACAAAATCACCAACCGTCCAGGGAACGCGGCAAGCCGGACAGAAAGCTTCGTCAAAAGCCGAAAGAAGAGACTGCAGTTTCTTCAAAAGCCATGGCCGCTGCCGCTTTGGTGCCAGATGCAAATTCTTACACACTGCCCCATATCAAGTCACACAGCATCTGCTTTCTGAGGAGGTAATCGGCAACAGTGCGGGCGCAGAAGTTATTGAAGTAGCCAGCACTACCACAGACCAGCTTGAAAACTCATCAAAGTTAGATTCTGAAGAAACAGAGTCGAACGATGTTAGCCGTGAGGCAAGAGCAAGTTCTCTGAATCAGAACAGTGGTTCACAGGACAAAGGAGAACTCCAGGCATCGAGAAAACGACAGCGGAGACTTTGCCGATACTTCAAAGAGGGCAAATGCATTATGGGAGACGGATGCAGATTTTGGCATCCTAGCAACGATCCAGAGATTCCTTTGGGTGGCAAATCGAGCCAAACAAGTGCCAAGTTCACCTCGAGGCGTCAACGGATACATGGAAAACCATCGAAAAAACTCAGCCAAATATCTGAAGAAGAAATACGGGAACTTAGAAAGACTGAAATTAATCAATTGCGACAAAGATTCACTGAAGGAAAGCTACAAATTAGGGATGAAAGTACGCCTACAGTTTATAGGATTATTTTTTCCCCAACAGACCCAGATTGGGTAAGTATTTTGTGGAAGTAATTTACAACCACTCCATAAGATCCATACTTAGTTTTCTAGGGTAGTATACTGAAGCAGGTGACATATTGAAGAAACCATCTAAATCCACATTTTCAAGTTTTCCTTTCTTCAGTCAATATATCCATAATGGGTACATATATGAACAGTACACGCATGTACATGTGGTGATTAAATCTGAAATGTTTCTGTTAATTTGGTCTCAGCAAATCAAGTACAATACATCTGAAGCTAAGCTTATGTAAAGTGTGACCCATCCTGATCCATCACTAGTTCCTGAAATGTGCTATGCAAAGTGTTCTCCATCCATCACTGGGATTGGAGGTGTCATGTTTCAAATACACTTGTCATGTAAGGGGCTACTCACATGTTGTCGTTGCATTTGCAAGTTCATCCAGGTATCCTGATATCTTATAGTTGTAGGGTGATTACCTTCCACTGTCAATATTTTTTAGATCAAAGTCAGCTCTGTTACCTTTCAAAAGCAAATTTTCAAGGGTCAGTTGCTGTAACTCGTGATGATTTTTTCACTATTTTTGTTTTGTGTATCAATATCAAGTCCTTGTTATACTTTAAGACATCCAACCTTTACTGATTTAGCCTGTCAAAACAGCATCTATAGTTGTAGAATTCATTGTTTGCATTTGAATTCACGTCCGGACCAGAATTCACTTGTCAACAATAGCAATGTAGTGTAAATATGTGCTGTAGGGCTGAGTTGACAAGCTGAATAACATTTACCACAACATGCTTTCGGGAGATGAGACATAAATTGTAGTTGACATTAAAAACAATAATAGAGAAAGAAACAAATCGATAGTTACAGCTACAGGTCCTTCAACCATTTGCGATCATTGTTCAGTTTAGCCAACATGTCGTGCATGATGTCAGATTTTGAACAAGATGTCAAGACAGGTATCATTGTCACTTACACAGACAGAAAGACTCATTGTATCTCTGTCAGTGATTTGTCAAAACTGATTCAGGAAACAAAACTGCATAGAAATTCATGTGGAGCATGTGTTGTTCGGTCAGCCTCAGGGAAAATAGGTGCACATTTTAACTTTGCAGTATTGTGGTGCTATGAGGAGAGATGGCAGGTTTCTTCTGCTACCGTGGAATATACTATCGAAATATGCATAATGAGGACATTCATTCAAGACAGTCTACCCGTGCAACACTAACATTGCCATTGACTGATGCATTAACCCTTTCAGGCCTGACTTTTTGGTAACTTACCAGAGCTACCCCTATGTATAGGGGTTTAGGCCTGAAGTTGTTAAAGTCTGAATAAAAAATTCTCACATTTATAGATTTCATGCTCATTAAACATACTCAAAAGTACCAGGTCCTTAAAATATTGCATTGACCAATGGTGCAGTTGAATTAAGTTATATTTTTATTATGGTAGTTTTAAAAATATTCATATGTTGTAGAATTTCAAAGAATTTTCAGAGAAAGAAATATTTAAAAAATATTTTAAAGAATGATCAATCACAAACTTTTCAAAGGCACTGTACTTGTCTCAGAATATTCAGCAGTTTGCTAGTTTAGTGCCTCAGCAAATAGGCTCACTAAATAAGAATGTTGATTAAAAAAATATTGACTGAAAAATACGGAAGAGTTTAAAGTTGCTATTGCATTGTGTTTAGATCTTCATGTACTACACTCTACATCCATGCATTCACACATCCATGCAGGATACAAAATCACCAACAGAGAAAGCTGTAACAAATTCTGGTCTTCGTATGTTCAGATTTCCATTTTACTTTGTCTACAGCCCTTTGATGTGAACAACTTTGTGATGGACGTGAGTTTTCCTGAAAACTATCCTAAAGAGAAGTTTGAAGTGATTTTTCCAGCTGACCAAAGTTTGCCAGAGATTGTTACAAGGTATGCATTCATGTGCATTGACTGTACACAAGATGGTTTAAACCACTCTCTGTACATTGACTGCACACAAGGCACTTTCAACCACTCTGTGTGAACTGACTGCACACATGGTGGTTTCAACCACTCTGTGTGCACTGACTGCCTACAAGGTGGTTTCAACCACTCTGTGTGAACTGACTGCACACATGGTGGTTTCAACCACTCTGTGTGCACTGACTGCCTACAAGGTGGTTTCAACCACTCTGTGTGCACTGACTGCCTACAAGGTGGTTTCAACCACTCTGTGTGCACTGACTGCACACAAGGCAGTTTCAACCACTCTCTGTACATTGACTGCACACAAAGTGGTTTCAACCACTCTGTGTGCACTGACTGCCTACAACCTACAAGGTGGTTCCATACACTTTGTGTGCATTGACTGGACACATGGTGGTTTTAACCACTCTGTGCCAAGCTGATTAAACCAGTATGGTTTAACATGTACCACATAACATATTTTGAAAATATTACCATATGAAGATTCCCTAACACAATAAACATGATATTGAATGGCACTGCACAGTGGTACATTCCGTCAAAGTATCTTTCAGGTATTGGATTTTTATGTCAATTCTGTTTGAAGTAGTTGATTTGAAAATAGTCAAAGAACATCACAGTTTGTTTTTTTGGCTATGATACACGTTCCTGTGTCAGCTGAAATGTACCCCTTCCTCCCAGTTTCCAACATAAACGCTGTGAGTGTTGTTTCTTTCCTCAAGTCCTCTCCTTCCTTTCCCATTCCCAGGTATTCCATTCCCAATTCTGTGCATGCTTCCACCTTGTCATGAAAAAATTGTTGTGCAAAGTCACCAGATACAGGTGTACTTACCTAACTCAATTCTCCACAATTTTCAGAGAATCACAATTGTTTTACTGCTTGTCTTTTCATAGACAAGTTTTGGTGTATTTATTGTTGTCGTTTGTAGAGAAATGATTGGCGTTATAAAATCACAAAATCTGTATCAATCAGTGCACCTGGAAACAACCAAGGAATTGTACACCACCCTGGTATTGTGGGATTGATTTAAATGGCATACTTTCATATTTTGATGGTTTAAAGTTCCGAATAACTGTTCTAACCATGCTTAGTTGATGCTCCAAAAAAACATGCTAGTTGTGAAGCTTGTCATTTAAATTTACATCTTCACTTGTGTGTTACATTCTAGACTGTAGTGATGGCTTGTATACGTGTACCTTCCCTCACGTGATCTCAGAAGCCATATTCCTCATTAGGACATCAGCATTGCGGTGTAATTCTGGCTATGACATACAAAAAAAAATCTTCACAAGCACCGTTAATTTATAGAACACTGAAAGGTGACCGCTTGCGTCATATGGAGAAAAATGATAGGCGTTGCCATGGTGTGGATTGTCAATCTGTAATAAAGAAACTTATTGGAGAAATACAATAGCAAGTATCATATTCCTACACATGCAGATATTGCTTAATCAGTGTGCCCATCATAATTGGGAAATTAAAATAAAATTGTTATCTCTTTCCCAGCGGAAGATCTGCCATGATTGTTAGTGCGATAGCAGGCATCCCTTGAGTGTTTGGTTAAAGATGAAAAATGTGTATCTTGATATCCCAAGTTTGTGAGGGTAACCAAAATACCTTGTCAGGGATGGTTATCTGATCTCCTTGAAGATGTATTGTCCTGGCCGATGCAAACCAGATTGCCCAAATTCATATCACTCCCAGGGTGCTCTTCTTCACGAGATTGTAGCTCTGCGTGTGTAGGCTGTAAATCGTGGCTGCAAATTTTCCAAGTAGGGGGTCACTTTGATTTATCTTTTGAGAAATTTAGTTAAAGGCAGAAGGGAACAGCAGCTGTAGACTTGAATAATTCTTTTCATGAGTTGTTCTCAGGCGGCCGAAAACCTCAGTCGTGCATGTCAAAGTATGATGAATTGGTTGGTGGGTTGCATAATGTGTGACCATACAGGTGACACAAATCAGTAGCAGCTATTTCAGTTTGTACCTCTGTCATCATACGGGGTAATATGACATGCCAAATTGGTAAATACAAGTCAATCTTATGTAGTCTACAGGGAAAGTGTAGCTGTTACAAAATTCAAAGCTGACAGGAAAAACAACATTGAAGTCATATCAATTATCAAGTTTTACTGAAGTCATTAAAGTTATGTCAATTACAGAGTTAAACTGAAGTCATTATCAAGTGACATCATTTATCAGGTTATACCACTTGACAATGGACTCAACCATCCCTACGCCAGTAATTTGCATGTCTAAGGTTGCCTTTTAATAATCAATTGACGTAAACCCCCTAGGATAATACCGCACGGTATTGATAACAGCACAGACAGAGTATTCTTCAACCAAGCCACTTTTTCATTTAAAGGTCCATTAGCTGAAGCTTGTCATGCATTTTCTGTCATTTTGGTTTCACTTGATTAACATAATTTTATATTCTGCTCCGACAGTCATGTTGAAATGCCTGATGTTTAACTTTTTAACACAGCCTGTATATGTGTTATATCCAGTGTTATTGCTGACAA
Organism: Ptychodera flava; assembly: GCF_041260155.1. NCBI lineage: Eukaryota > Metazoa > Hemichordata > Enteropneusta > Ptychoderidae > Ptychodera > Ptychodera flava. The sequence goes on along the minus strand of NC_091948.1, from coordinate 20,191,204 downwards.
GTTGATAGACGTCTGGACCAGAGTACCATTTGTCAACAATACATTGCTTATTGTACACAGTGTGCATTGTTTACAAAGCTGATACCTCTGATTTCAGCATACCATTCTTTTTGGGGGCTAATGTGCAGCATCTCGGAAGCTGTTACCCAATTGGTTGGCTGAATCTTACCGTTATCGTCGAATTATACACTATAGACTCCCTAAGTTGCTGTCAATAGTGACAATCGACCAATCAGATATAACCTTCCAAGCCAGCTGCACATCAGCAGGGGCTTTTTTTAACAGAGAAAGCTTTGATATTGTTGCATTAGGTTGATGAAGTCTCACCATCTGTTGATCTATTCAGGCACCTGAGTCGAAGGGCAGCTGACAGAGTGACTGACATGCACACTGAGAATGTCAAGAAAGACAAAGCTGTTCTTATATTCCGCCCATTCTTTAGATGGCTAGATAAAAATTTAGAAGAGATCTTTACAGAAGGTGCACGCAAGGTAAGTTCCAGATCAGATTTATTTATTTTGAAAAGGGCAAATATGAGAATCTGTATCTGGCTTATGGTAATAAATTACTTTTTTCCTTTTTCAAAGGACATGAGCAGGGAAGTATTTCATCCCAAATAACAAATTATTCTTCAAAAAGTGAAATTGAGTGCAACACACAATTAACGGTACTATGTTTTAAAGATTTGCATACAGCATAATATGTGTTCATTGTTTGTACAGACATTGTGAATCCTGTGGCAACGATGATGAAAAACTCAGAAAATTTACTTAGCACCTTATATGCAAAGGCCAAGAGATTTCTTTTGTTTTTTCCGCCATTTCACATGATTGTGTGTCACAGGAGCCTATGTATAGGCTGATTGTAAAATAAGCATCACTCGCCTCCTTTAATCAACACTTTCACATAGCAAATACTCTATAAAAGTAAACATGTTTGATGATGTACTACAAATATTTGTGTTCGTTTTTTGCCGCAACCTTTAAAAATATTGAATCAAACATCATCATCCATTTTCAATAAAATAATGCCTGCACAATGTAAACTCCAATGCTTTGTAAATACACAAAAATGATAAAAAATGTATATGTGAGGTTTCAAGTCTGACTTCAGAATGCACATGATGTATTTTCCTTTCTTCATGTTTGACCGCAGTATAAGATGGAAGTAATGGCCAAAGCAGCTGGGTTTGAGTTCATCCCAGCCGAGCAGCTAAAGGAACGTCAGACGACCACACACACTAGTGATGAAGATAGGTCATCAGATGAAAACTCGGGAGAGGAAGATGAGGAGGCAAATTCGGGAGAAGAGGATGAAGAGGCAAGTTCTGAGGAAGGTGGAAGTGGGGATGAAAGAAATGACGAGGATGATACAAACAGAGGGGAGGAAGGTGAAACTGGAAAGAGGGGCCGCGAAGCAGAAGGGAGACTGAACAAAACTGGAGGGGATGAAGCCAAGGGAACTGAAATCCGAATGCGTGGACTTGAACTGACAGGAGAGGCAGCTACATTGAAGTGTATTAAGGTGTTCCTGAATGTACAGTGTGCCAGATGCAAAGCAAAATGCGACGTCAAAACAACAGGTGGGCATGTCAATTCCATTACATGCCCGCGGTGTGGGAATCAACAGTTGGTAACTTACAGACCCAGAATTATGCATCAGTTCTCCTCGGTCATGGGATACTTAGATTTACAAGGATGTGTTCCTTTCGATGTTATAACCTTTGACTCAGACTTTGGTGTCGGCTGTCTCAATTGTTCACAGGATATGACTTTCAAGGTAAGCCTTCACAACGTAGACATCTCTCAAATTTTATTTATAAACCAAGTCACATGCTCAGTGAAAGCAGCAAAGCGATTTCCGAGCGATTGCCAATGACAGCTTTTCATGTGTACTTTCCATCAGGGCCTGAACTGTGGACAGCCGTTGGATTTATGGTGTAAACATTGCCACAAGAAAATGAAGATAACAACAGAAGCAGTCAGATTTCTACGTCTAGAACCTTCAGAACCAATAGGTCAGTAAACGATTCTTTGCATTTCACTCTTTTGAAATAGTTGGAAATGGCATCAAATTCTATCAGAAAGTGGAAAGGAGCTATTGCTGAGATTTACAACCCTGCACATGTCACACTATATGTGGACATTGTTCTCTGATGACTACGCGCTGTGGTTTTGCTGAGAAGTTTTTGCTAAGAAAACATAATCATATAGTTGTATGATTTTGCATACTATGGTAATATTACTGCTGTCTCCCAATGCAAAAGTGTTGATATATGGGGGTGTGGGGGGGGGGGGGGGCAGTAAAATAACATGGGAGCCATGGTAACACTCACTGGTACCCTGAACAGAAACCCTAAACTGGTCATTGTTCACCCTGAGAACTTCAGTTTTGGGCTATTATTAGTGTGTGTGTGTGTGTTTTAGACATTAACCATGTAACTGCTATGATCTGAAATTATGTCTACAATGTCATACTTAAACCTAACCCCACCCCTGGCCACTGATTCACAGCCAAATTTGGTATAAGCGTATCGTTTTGTGTTATTTGTGTAGAAGGTAACAAGGGGAATTATGGTTTTAAATGGTAAAGACAACTCTAGGTGAACTGGTCAAGTCGTACAGACAACCATAGTGAAATGTATTCTTTGGCAAACAGTGTGGTTATGTATGGTCACCAAACATTGTGAATTACCCTTCTGAAATTGCCCCTCTAAAAAAAGAGATCCTACAATCTAGTGTAACTACTAGTTTTAAAATGATAGGTCAGAAGTGTTTGATAAAATAATGACAGGTAATTTATTGTAAAATCACATCATTAATAAGTCCATCAAAAAAGTGAAAAATCATCTCTCTATGATTATGTTACTCCAAACATGGTCACAAACATGCAAGAGTATTTTTCAGCCGAAAAACCCCCTGAAACTTGTTTTGCGCCTGTTTCTGATTCAGTTATGGGAAAGATCAACGTTGTTGAGGTGAAGAAAATCAAGAAGGTAGCGAAAGATCCAGCAATTCAGGAAGGCAAGCCACTGCCTGAGTTTGGAACGTGTAAACATTACAAGAAAAGCTTCCGATGGCTGAGGTGAGTCTTTTGGATTGTACAGACTATTCTATCATGATTTCATAGCTGTACTCTCAAAATTTGAGTGCAGAGGTGATGATAATAAAGATGATGATGATGATGGACACTTAAGTAGATACACTTTGGTAGGTAGATATGCACATCCTAACACGATAAAAGTAGCTACATTATATGTGCTTGCTCAATCTCAAACACTATTTTGGGGGTTTTGGGTTTTTTTTCGTTGAATATTTCACTGAAGTAATACATTCAGCGTTTCAAATTTGGCTTGAATTCATGTCATATTCCACTGTGCACAGCAAAGTATGAATAAAGCTGAAACTTAATTTGTAGTTCAATATTGCCAAGTACAGTCCTTTCCAAATAACTACGGTACACAGCGTTAACTTGATCAAATACGGAAAAGAAGAGACCTCCTCATATAGAAACAGCTTTTCACAAATCTTCGATTTCATCCTCCAGGTTTCCATGCTGTGGGAAAGCGTTTCCATGTGACGTGTGCCACGATGCGGAGGAAGACCATGAGTTCAAATTTGCAAACAGAATGATTTGTGGTCACTGCGCTCGAGAGCAGGTAAGTAGCAAGTGATAGTCCTCCAAGCCATTGAAGAGATCCCTTGCTGTCTTCATCATGGGTTTACACCCAAGAAAAAAGAGTGATATGCTGTACTTTAGACGCATTATATCAACCCCTCCAGGTGAGACCATCTGGTAACCCTGTGATTTGGAACTCCCGTGAGCTGACTCCAGCACGGCAAAAAATCATAAAATTGCACATATTTAGTCTCCATGCTGTTGGGAATTCATTTGCAGAACCCCAAAAGATTTTTCCTGCTCGTTCTTCTTCTTATAACCTCAAGAGATTATGATTTTTAAGATGATTGGAGTGAAATCAGGGCCCTGAGAGATGGCTATTACATATGAACACCCTCTTCAGGCTATCTTGTGTACTGCGATCTCACCAATGATTTGAGACATGGATCCCATACTCTAGTTCTCATCATCTTAGCCCAAGTGAGTCAACTTAGTTAGCAATAAAAAAAGCCAACCTTTTTCCATAAATGAGGACTTGAGTTGTTTAAACAAACCAAAGAACTTAGTTTGTTTAACGTGTTACAGAAAATCTTTGGAAATCTTTTGAAAAGTGATTCAACTAAATAAGAGCATTTCAGAAATATTCTGTGACACAGAATGCAATAATTGTGTTTTTGCATGACCTTCTACATTACTTTGGATGATATGCAAGTCATTTCAGCTGACATTTGAGTTGACACTTTTCAATGATCCGCAGAAACTTCACTTCCAAGGCAGTCTAAGATAGAAAGGCCTCAGCAACATTTATTCAGATGCTCTAAGTTTTAAAATTCTCTTCTGGTCTACCATGGGGATGGGCTCATTTTGAGGCTCCTAGTGTAAATAAAATTTTCACTTCATAATTTTGTGAAAATCAAAACGTTTATTTTTCACCATAGAGTTAAGACTGGGGGTGACAGCAGTTTTGAAATTCAAATATCAGTAAACGTTAGGTAATTTGTTTCTCTTGTACCAAAATTTGTACTATGACCCCTGATTGTTATTCTTGCTTTATTAAGAATATGGAAACTTTCAACTTTTGCCAGTAGATAATGTAGTAAAACCTCGATCCCGACTAAATGGGAAAATAGAATCAATCACTATTAGTACATAGAACAACAACAACAAAAATAAATCAAGACTAATATTATTTCTCTATAACAGTTTTGTCATATTGACATTGTGAATAGTTCTATTCCTTCAAAGTCTTCAGGGATGTGGAAAATTTTGGTGACAGGTGGTATAAATAAAAGTATAGGCAGTTACAAGTGTGTGTGTGAGCACATGTTTGCGCAAAATGTCATGATTTTTTTTTAAGCTGGTAAATTTTACCTGACAGCCAGTTTCTTGCTGTCATCTATTTTCTGCATCCCTGGTCAACAAATTAAATTAAATGAGTCTTTTTCAAATAGTTGAAAGATATATAATAGGTTTAATTTTATCAAATCTTTCCCACATTGCTCTTTTCTACGAGTATGCAAAATCCTTAGGATGCACTCTTCCTCCCCTCCCATCGCCTTTTGTTTCATTTGAAAAAGTCAGCAAGGAAATACAGTGGTAGTGAAGCTTTACTGTTCATGAAATTCTATTTTGATGTAAAATATTATCACAAATCTGTAATAGACACATGCCTCGGTTATTTCACAAATATCAAGGTTGAAATCTGTCCTAGCAATTATCATCATAAGATAAATTGTTTTTATTTCAGCCCTATGCAGGAGATAGACCGTGCGTAAGCTGTGCATCTTCGTTGACAAAATCCAAAACAGCTCACTGGGAGGGAGGCCAAGGATGTCGCAACAGGACAACGATGAGCAAGTAAGTGACAGATACAGTGGTATTCAATTGTGCTGTATCAAAGCATTGCTAGCCGTGGGGTTGAACGGTCAAGCATTTTTTGGATTGCAGTTCTTGTACACACACCTTTTAGGTTCAAAGCGTAGTACACCCAATATCGGTTGCCGTCACAGATTAAAATTACAACAGAAAACTCACTTAAGGTAGTATGCTCCTCAAAAGTGAAAGACTTGAACTTTTACTCAAACTTTCCTAGAGACTTTCAACCATTCTCTTACTAAATCAACAATAAAAATCGGAGGTCACCGTGTAAAGTTTTGAACTAGCAAAACAAATTGCCCAAAATTTTGCAATACTAGTATTTGAAATTCAAAATGGCCACCATTCCTGTGTTAACTCCATGGGGGAAAATTAAATTTTGGATTTTCAAAAAAACTATAAAGACTGTAAAATGAA
>NC_091948.1:20117794-20180294 GCF_041260155.1 Ptychodera flava | reverse complement strand
TTCTTTGTGATAAACAGACCAAAAATCCTCATCATTACGGGTGTTTTTGTGTATGATCATGGCATATCTTACCAGGCAATTGCGACCGTGAAAAGTGCGTGGTCCAAGTAATCGCTCAGCTGACACTGAAAATGCTACTATTTGGTTTGCAATGTGTAAATTTTAAATTGCTATCATGAAAAGAGGACGATTTGATCTGGCTGATTCCCTCGGACGTCAAGTTTCATCACTTAGATGCAAAATTATTTATTCTTCGGGAATTTTTTTTACGATAATTTGGGAAATCACTCCCACAAATATAGTGATTTGTGCTTTGTTACCATCGATGTCCAGATTGAAATAGTATATCCAAGTTACATATCAAATAATCAGACCAAACGTGCTGCAGAATGACCAGCACATAAGGGCAAAGCTCGTCACAGTTTCTGTCGGAGGCAGCAAATGCAGGGCTTGCTTTCATTTACAAAGTTTACAAACAATTGTCTGTCGGACGAACTTGGGCTTGTCACTTTAAGGCTATTAAAGGCATCGGCCTTGACAAATTTCCATGGAGTCAGTGCCTTGAATTGCCCTGAGAACAGTGCATTTCTCATATTGAAAACGGCGAATCTGATATTTCACGGCAATACGGTTTATGATAGATAATCTTTTCATAAATGTTTTAGTGGTGTATTACGCCATTTTTAATATGATAAATAATAAATGATTATTTCATCTGTCGACACTAATGAGTGTGCCTAGTTGGCCTGGTTCACGTTTTCTTGGTTCGGGACTTATTGGCCTACTTCTCTGTTAGATAACATCGATGTAATTTTTAATTTGCTATCATATTTATCATAATAAAATCTTCTTTGATGATACCCAGCGGATAGTGGTTTTCACTGATGGCAATAGATGGTGCATGAAATATAACAAAGCTTCCAAATTGTATATGACCGTAGAGCGATGAGTTTTTACATTGAGCTTCAACCTCATGCAAAGGTTGTATCGGCTTGCATCTACAGTAGAGTTTAGACTGCAATGCTTAGTTGTCAAAAATTAAGAAATACTTACAATCGAGGATGTAGAGACACTAGTATTAGAGCCTGCAAGGATCTGGGGTTGAACTTCCATTGCTGGTTGGGTTCAGTTATGGGCGCTACCTAATTTATTATCTCAGGGAGAAAATGTGTCGAAGACATTACAGGTAAGGCATAACAAATTCTGTTCCTCATTTTAAATTGGAAAAAAAACCAAACTGTACGAAATAAATTTCAGCTTCCTTCTTCAGGGTAGTGCCCTTTCTAACAAACTAATATTGAGGTGTCATTTTCTCAGCAAATTATTTTGTCATTCAAGTCAAATGCTTTTGAACTTATTAAAATCGAGGGAAATATAGTGCCGAGATGTCCCTTGTGATTACCATATGTCATGGCCGTGGTATTCACTTTTACTCAGTGACGTCAGGTGTTCATCGTGATTAAAAAACGGCATTCTACTCAGTCCTCAAAACACATATAGCTCCAAAGACGACCCCTATATGTAATTTACCTCGCCCATGTTATGATGGCCTCCAACTCAAAATTGGTTGTGTATAGAGTTCAGTGTATACGTTTACACAGAGCCTCCAGGATGGTTGGGTTCACTGCAAATACGGATGAATCAACATAAATGTCAAATACGGCGATTTATGTCTTCAATATTTTCAATAACAGGGACTGATAAAGACGAAATTAGATACTGATATCACTGATTACGTCGGTCAGCAAATGTAAGCTTACATTCGTACAACAGTATCTAAAGGAGCAGAACAATTTTCTGAAATTTCAGCTTAATAAAGGACAGTGTATATCATTCACAAATCGCAGACAAGATTGAGAAATACTGATTTTCTTCCAAGTTCGGTGAACGATTGTTTACATAATAGTGTGTTGGAAAATGGCGCCGGCGCTCTTATGAGTATATGTCATGCGAAATGTTTGTATGTCTACCGTGGAATTGGTTTCAAGATGTGCCCGTCGTAGGTTTAGTCAACATACCTTTTCTTGGTAAATACCATTAAATATGTTGGCATTTATGAAAGTCGGTCCTAGATTTTTGCGATCCAACCATTCTGATAGCTCTATAAATGTATGGATTCTAAATAATGAACGCCGAGCAGATTTACTATTTAATTCGCTAATCTAAACGACCACTTCATGTCAAAGTAATTTTAATAAATCATACGTCTACAGGGACAAGGGCGGACGAATGGTCATTGAAGGTCAAGCGTAGACCAAGACATTATTCTTCGTTCATATGTTTCCAATCATGACCCGTGGTAATTCAAGAACTATAACCTTTATTCCAATGCAATAACGCTTCTGTTATACCTTGTTTCTCATAGTTTGCCATGTGGTGGCGTACGTTATGATAAACTCTCCATTTCATAGAATGTATGATATTATAACGCGCAAAGGGTTGGTTACGTCAATACATGTACATTTGCGTCAATACCGGGTCGTTCGATGATGTCTCAGGAGATAGAGCTCAAGGACGTGACTGATTGTCTACAATCGGACTCAGGAAAAGACCGAGGTTTTGTGTCACGTGCGGACACGGGGAAATGGTCTGAAATAGACGGAATCATGATAATGAGACAATTCTTTTGACGAAGTATTGTTTGAATATCCGGAATCTATTGAAAGGCTTGAAAACGACACAATCATCTGTGTGTGATGACGCATATTCAAGTAGCGTCGAAATAAAACTGCGATAAACATTTGCAATGTGATTCCGTGTCAGCGTTGTCCCACGATTTGATTGTTTCTGCCCTAATTCCTATTTTTTAATTTTTTTAGATTTATTTATTCATTTACCCTTTCAAAAAGGATGTTTTAGATTTAACTAATGTAATGTAACAGCGCCACTGGAGAAAGGTTACAACATTCGACGTAGCCCTTCTCTCACGTATGAACCAGATCTTTCATTAATATCGCTGTCAAGGTGAGTTCTATATTACGTATAATACGACGATTTCAAAGGATACTAAGCTAAATCAGTGGTTCTTGTTTTCTACATATCATGCACACTTTCCAAGCAAAGAAACTTGTTTTAAATGAATTCGTACTCTTCATTCTGCTATCCAGCCCAACAGTGTGCTTTCAGACATAAAGCAAATCTTCGTCTAATTTCCTTGATTATTTCATTATTATCAGAGGCCCTGACATACTCCCATAGAAATGTGTACGGGTATGTGCCGCTTGACTGAGTCACATGGGTTGATTTTTCATCATTGCAGTGGGTAAATTTTTGGAAGGTACATGTGCATACGTTGTCAACATACCTCGCGTGAAAATATTGGGAAATAAAACCCCCATCCCCACCCAAACGCCTTGACAAGCTTTCATTGACGAGAAGCTATTATCTTGTCAATATCAGGACAGATAGCTGCTTGTCGTGTCTGTTGCTGTTGTGACGTACAGAACCCAGTGTTTTACAGTTCACAGCTGAGTTCACTGTCAGTAGCCCGCGTACACTAAATCTCAAGGTCACCACATTTTAAAGTGCGAAGAATCTCTAGTGATGTTTAAGAATATTGGGCCCATGGGAAGCCACATCATAATTCGACATGATACTGGCGGGGTTTATTTTGAATATTTTCATTATGAAAGGCATCTTAACACGAGCGAGCAGATCAAAACCATATACGGAGTTTGGACACCATCAATTGGTATAACTGCATGATAGTCAGCAACCCTACGACTGCGCAGTTCGCTTTCTCACTTTGAATAATATTGGGGTCACTCATTCAAATAGACCGACGTGTGGATTTTTGTTCATCGAGATTTTTTATCGAGAATTTACATATCCGTGACTTTAACAATGATATTCACACGTTCATAATATTATGAAGCCGGAAGAAAAAAGGCCATTATTGCATTATTAACAGTTGGTCAAGGTGACACGGTCAGAACAAAGGCCCAGTTTACCTGTGTAGAAACATTTATAGATAAAGGATTTTATCACAGCACATTCGAGTCCGCAATTTTGTGAAGGGCACGTCAAGACCATGTGACGAAATAATTTCCGATTTATCACTCATATTTCCTTAAAAACAAGCCTGTATTAGTATGATACAGTATTGCCATTTATAGAACAGATAGTACTCCGAAGAGTTAATGATTTATGGGGCCTTGGTATAAACGCTATGCAGCCGAATGCTGTTTTACGATCTTCACCGTTTTCGCTTTTGAATATCAACTGCTTTCTATGATTGACCCAGCAGCACATGGGGAAATAGTCGAGAAATGAATAACACAAGCCGCAAAATCGATTTTTTTACATCAGGGGTTGGAGGTCAGACGAACAATATATGAACGCAAAGCAGTGTGATGCGACACGGTTGCCTGCTATTATGAGTATTTCACAATATACGAGATAAAGGTGGCGGTGTTCGCGAAGGTTCAAAGAACGACCCATCTCTCATATATGCCCTTTGCCTAGCAACGAACTCGTTGTTTAACAATACCCCCTAGTTTTGCAAGTTTTAGCAATGCAAGTAATTTCGCTCTTCAATATGGAATCAACTAGATGGCATTAAATATAAATTCGTGTGTATATTTTTCTAACAGGAGTCCAAACGATAATTATTCAACACTATTTTGTTTTCTTACGTCGTTCTGAGTTTTCAAAGGAAAAGTTACGGTGGTCCAATATTGGATGTTCGCCTGAAACTGCATAAAACCTGTTCTGTCGGGAATTACAGCAACACAATCCGATTAGGCGACTCGGTACGATATTTGTCAGAAGCTGACCATTTCAATAGATTGCTGCTTCTATTTGATCACATTCTCCCTAGGTTAGGTATACTTACCGGGGGTGCCTTGACTATGCATCCAGAAAAAATTGAAAGATGAATTTTTTATACAAAATTCTGATGCATACCAGTGTGATAGAGTAGTGACATCGAGAGTAGAAATATTTTGAAATCAATAAATGGAAACATTCCGACAGTCGAACAAAATCGATCCTGGATGAAATCTGAGGTTTAAATGAAACGTGTTGGATGGCGACCCCAGGGCGGGAGGCATAGTAACAAGGCCTAACACATTTAATTCTTCAACCGGGCCAGGGCACTCTTATACTGCCTTTCAATTTATATACGTGAAGTTGCTTATATTTCGACCCTTGTCGACAACCTACAACAACCTCAACCCCGGAAATATTCAGAGACAGTTTCTCGACAATCAACGCGTGTCTCTGCTCAACCTGTCTGAAAAAAATGTCGGACGACGAACAGTGCGTGCAATGCTCAAAGTCATTCCAGAGTCCGTTGCACATGACATGCAATCACAAAGTGTGCAACGAATGCGCCGAAGATATTCACAAGAAGAATGAAGATGCCCACGCCGAGGAATTCCACTGCCCCGGCTGCAACAAGGGCGTTATCCATCAAGCCAAGAAGAAAGGTAATAAAAAGGAAAGCAACCAGACAGAAGATAGACGCATAGAATACGTCCAGAAGAAGGTAATTGTAACCACGGTGACAGTTCTCAATATCCAGCGACCTTTAGCGATTTATATAAAAGTTACGTGTCCCTAGCGATTGCAAAAAATTTAATCACTTATTTATTCTTGGACATGGATAAAGGGTTTCTTTGACAGTAAAGCGACGGCCATGTTTCTTTTCGTGACTAGTTTGCAATGTACGCCCTTGCCACTGCGCAAATGACCTGCAACCGAGAGGTGACATCTCCAACCCACTACAAAAGCTTTTGTTCATATACGACGTTTTGTTCATGTACGTGTCTTTGCGTGCCGACGCCCCATCAAGCGAGAACATTGCGACCTTACAATGCATATGTTATGGCTGAAGCACAAATTGTATATGATACACCTAGCTCTCTGAAGCCGCCGTTTCTGATCGTACATAGAAATGGTTAACCTGACTACGTTGTGACAATTAATGAGTTACAGCAACCCTGCAGACAAATACAAGGGAAGACGAACTGCAGTCTGACCCTATCGGAAATCGATACAACTGCAGATACATTGTGGTTGACCTGCATGAGTAACACAATTTACACTATTATAATTTAAGGGTAAACACTCCAAGTCATAATAAACATAATGTCTCGCTGAATACCCTGTCGAATCCAAATAAATAAAACTTGATTGTCTTTGGGGCCAATTATAATATCATATGACTACATACATACATACATACATACATACATACATACTATATAATATATCAGGATCACCTCGTCAACATCGATAGTCTCATCTCCAATAACCTTTTTTGATATGTAAACTGAATTTTACTGCAGGTGTAAGTAATCATATTTGTGACGGTTGGATAGAATGTTTGTTTATTTTAGTGTATGTTCTCGAGTCTTAAACCGTGTCGCTACGTGTAGCAGCGAGTAATCCGTTGCGCAGCACCATCAGCGCGTGTATACTTTGTGAACGCCTCCACCCCTTTCCGGCACGTCAACAGGGATGTGATATATTTAGATCTTACGAGGTACTTGCATCAAGAGTGTGTCCCGTCAATCGGAGCAAATCAGTCAGGTCAAAGTGTATTATTTGTTAAAGTTTCTTGCTCTCTCATCCCTTGCTTCACACAGTGTCAGTACGTACCAATGCATTCTGGATCAACATAATTGTGTTCTCTGTGAGGTCAATAGATTCACCGTCACTCACAAAAAATGCGCTGCAAGAAGACAGACAGACAAGAAGATGCTCGTTCGCGAAAATTTGAACAAAACGTCTTAGAAGTATTTTGTTGGAACTTTTTGTAGCACTTTTGACCTTAGGTACCCCTCGGCGCCATCAATCTCTTTCGGAAAACGCAAAAATGTCCCCAGGGCTTTACTTAAATCTAAAAGAATGGCATCATATTCCCTTTATCTACTTCTTGTGACCAATCACTTACAAGAGTTGTGAACGCTGTTTCATAGCAATTTTTGTCTTTCTAAGCAACACAACAGTGAATCTATATACTTGTCATGTCGTAATCTATGAATGATTATCGGTTTATTTTAAAGTTATCAACACTGGATCTTTTCAGATCGTGTTTCTTTCGAAAATGGTATTTTCCCGCTACAGATAATTAAAATATGACTTATTCCCTTGTGTCATAGTGTGGTACTTCCATCATAGTCTTCGATCATTGATCAAGGGTGGCGTATCTGTTATTTTGCCCACTGCGTGATCTGTCCCGAAACAATAATTTTCATGTATCACACGCCTTTCTTTTTGACTGATTTTCGATTCAGTAATTACTATCTAAGTTTCGGAAGACAGGCGGTTTGAATTCAGAGAGTGGTAGCCAGACGTCATAAATTGTTTCGATCACAATTCGCACAAGTGTGAAGCATCGTATGTATTCTTCATTTTTATTTAAATTGTGTGAAAAAAGTAAATAAATTGTTCAGTGAATTGAGTAATGCAGACGAGACGGAGAAATGCAACGGGGTATTAACTCATACACCGTACTTAATTCTGACGCTGATTACCGTTTTAGTAATAGTCTTTGGCTTTTCCTTTGTCACCGGGAGGGGGGGGGGGGGGGTAGTATTCAATAGTCTTCCTCTAGATCAGTATGATCTCCGACTAAGATTTTTACTTCACTTGGGAATCCTTTCATCTGACTTTAGTTGCCGCCTGAAACATTTCAGCCAACGTTATATTATGGTACTTTCCCAGTCAGAAAGCATCGGTCGTACAATCTAATGCCTGGTTGCGGCACGTGACCTGCCTTGCAAGTTGATGGGAGCTTAGAGTTGGCGGTGGCTTTTTAGGGGGGACCCTCCTAAGGCCCTGAATAAGTTCCGTTATTTGAACAACCACTGATAAACATACAGGGGCAATCAGACAAAGTAGAACAGCTCAATTAATAGTCGCGATATTGTTATGTTTTATCCAAGACAAGGCGTTTCGAAGCAAACCCAAGTTGTAAAGTTAAATTGTTTTCATCGTTTCAATATTTGTCTCAATCACAATTGAACAGGGTGAAATCATCAAGAATTTAGAAGAACTGCAACGAGAAAATGATAAACTTGATGACTTCGTGAAGAAACTCAACGTCATTGGCGAGAAAACTAAGGTATATGACTGTCTGTCCATATGTATGTATGTATGTATGTATGTATGTATGTATGTATGTATGTATGTATGTATGTATGTATGTATGTATGTATGTATGTATGTATGTATGTATGTATGTATGTATGTATGTATGTATGTATGTATGTATGTATGTATGTATGTATGTATGTATGTATGTATGTATGTATGTATGTATGTATGTATGTATGCATGCATGCATGCTCCATGTATGTATGTATGTATGTATGTATGTATGTACGTATGTATGTATGTATGTATGTATGTATGTATGTATGTATGTATGTATGTATGTATGTATGTATGTATGTATGTATGTATGTATGTATGTCTGTATGTATGTATGTATGTATGTATGTATGTATGTATGTTGTATGTATGTATATATGTATATTTGTGTGTATGTATGTATGTTATGTGATGTATGTATGTATGTATGTATGTATGTATGTATGTATGTATGTATGTATGTATGTATGTATGTATGTATGTCTGTCTGTCTGTCTGTCTGTCTGTCTGTCTGTCTGTCTGTATGTATGTATGTATGTATGTACTAGGTAGGTAGGTAGGTAGGTAGGTAGGTAGGGTGGGTAAAATCATACGTCACTATTCCATGATAAAATATATCTTCCTATTTATGTCTATGGAGGCCAATTGGCAAACCAATGGGCCGGTATGTGTAGAAATGATAGGCTTTCAGGTGACAAAGTTTAGGTTGGTGTATCAACAGATTCGATTTTTTTTTTAGGAGTGTATTGGCCTACAGGTAAATGGAAACACCGAATTTACGCTTGTTTTTGTCAAATGTATGTGTGTATTCATAATTTTATCTTTCCTGCAACACTGTATTATTGTATACTCATCTGTGTATCTAGGTTAATTTATCAATGGGTAATTGAAAGGATATGGTTACAAGACTTGTTTGTTGTATTATAACCGTGTAACCGTGTCTCTAATCGGCACCAGTATGACGCTGTACAAGAATGCAGCTTATCCACACCGTATTGACAGGGTGGCGTGTTTTTCTGCTTGGCTGAGCAGGTCAACGCGTCACAGCTGAGAAATGAGATCGTGAAAGAATGTGATGCGCTGGTTCTTATCATCGAGAGACGCAAGCGCGTGATGTTAAGCAAAGTGGACAAGGCACAGCAGGAGAAACTACGCACGCTGGAGACACAGATGCGTACCTGTAAACAATCACAGAGCAAAGGTCATGCAGTGGTCGTCAGAACCAACAGAGATCTAGAGAGGATGCCGCAGGTAACTCTCATAACGGTAAGTGATTTGGTGTGAGATTGAATAATTTGAAGTCCAATAAGTTGCTTGTTATCCCCCTTCGTCTTATGTTATCCATCCATCGCAGGTCATTGAACTCGTGTAAATGATCAGCTGAGGACAACTAATACAGCACAGTATATGTTCCATTGACCATTTTAAAGATTGATAGTCTTCAGTAGCTATGGATAATCGCTATCGATTTGCTAGCCCCTTAGAACTCTCTCTCAGTTATCCATGGACGAAAATGACTAAAAAGATAATCTCCCCGCCATGGCGAATTATTTTCTGATCGCTAAGACATATAAATTACTAACCTCGGGACTTAATATTCAGCATCTCCTGTGTGACAGCTTACCAGACTTAAAATATTCATACCCTCTATATTTATTTTTTAATTATTTTCGTTGCTCTGCCGATAAAAGATACATTAATTGATTCTTCTCAGCACTGCTAGATGGAGGTTGATGTAATTTCTAACTGTACAACGGCATTGGGACAAATTCACCGCTTGTACTTTCAATAAAAATCGCAAAAACGTTGCATAAATTATGGAAGTGGGGTGATTTACGGTTCCATTGGTTGTAATTTTCCAGTGTTTTAGTTCTCTGTTTGTGAAATAGACTTTCGCCCAGCGTTCCCTTGACCACACAGCCTGCATGCGTGTTACATCCAATATTATCGTTGACAACTGAATTTTAATCCTCATTCCAGTCCATTCATCATCAATGACAAACAATATTGTTCACATTGCATTGTGTATCCAAGGCTAGTAATTTTTAATGGTAGGAGATAAGAATACACACTTTTTCCCTACAACAAAGAATAATAAAGAAATAATCAAAAGATCTGTGTATGGTATTGTTCTGTACTTATACAGCTGGATTAATCAACTTGCGCACAGAGACTTGCAATTGTTTAATATAAAGAATAGGAATATCGTGATGAGTTTAAATATGTCTTTAGCATGGTCAAGGGAGTAGCCGATACAAACAGGGATTTACCCATCTTAAGTGTTATCCAATTCTATTGATTTGAATGCAAAGTGTGAGACTTGTATATGTCATTAATAATAGCGTGAGTTTCTTGATAGTTTTAGGGTCTATATATATACGAAAATACGATTTTTAAACTGTATTGAAAAAATATGGTCACCAAGCTACGTTTCAAGATAATATGACGAAATCGTTTATTTCTTAGCTTTGTGGAAGAACCCGTAAAGATGCTGATTCAGCAGTTTTAATTTTTTTTTCTGGTAAATGCTACTAACTACGTATGCAATCATAAAGAAAATGACAATATAATAATTTTTTGCTTAGTCACCCGTGTTAACACACCCACACATCAAAACCACATGGACACAAACACAAGTGATATCAGAGTGATGACGCCAATTACTTGATGACTGCCTCCAAACAGTTACAACACTATTGTATTTATTTCTTTCCATAGAAAGCGGATTCTATCAACACAAGGTGAGTATATGAAATAAAAAAATTGGCATATGCACGTGTCGATAATTATGCTAACTTTCTACCATCGATAAGTGACGCAAGAAAACATGTAGAAGTACGATAAAGCCTCGATCGTGTAATTAGTGGCATTCTTGAACTTGCATGTTGTCGGCAAATGACAAAATAAAGCTTTGGTTGAAGCAAATAGCAAATAAAAGAAAGAACAAGGTTGCCTGTGATAAAAAAAAATCGATGAAAAATTTCAAGATCCCATAAACACGTGTGGCACGGCGGCTCAAGGGTAAATCTGCCCTACAAGGGGCCATTCCGTTGGCAACAGTAATGATATGCTTTTCGGATTCCTTAAGGGCACACGATGGGTATTAATGGAACTTTCAAGGGACAAAGTCGCTCTTTTTTACCTTTCTGTGATATCAGGAAAAATCGGAATACTTGCATAAAGTCACTTAGTGTACAACATAACTGTACATATTATGCAAAAACGTCAAAAATTACCCCTTTGCTGAATGCAAACAGATAATTTTGTTCGTGACCTCCAGACAACACGAATTTTTCCTATGCCGATTTGCTTTCCTGTAACAAATAAACATGTAAGGGAAAGCTGCTATCCGTATCTATATGAAAGGCTTGCCTTATCAATTAAAGTGTGTGAAAACCGTGTAAAAAATCTCAATAATGCAATACTTGCAATTGCAAGCGTAACAATCCGAACTGTAACGTTCATAAGACAATGGATTAGAGCTAGCGTAACTGGTATCCACATTTTGCGACATGATAGGAATCTCTCTTTGGTTTCAGCATCACCGACGCCCGTGAGTCTCATCCCGAGCTGACTCCGAAAGTAGACGACAAGATCCGATACAAGCTCGACTTCCAGGCCACCAAGGACCAGCTTGAACAGTTGGATCTTGAAGAAGTTGAAGATGACGAAGAAGAAGGGAAGGAGGGTGGAGACAAGGGCAAGGAAGGGGAAGAAGGGGAAGAAAAAGACAAGGAAAAAGAAGAGGAAGAAGGCGAAAAGAAAGATGGGGAGAATGAGGATAAAGGAGACTGGACGAAACTTCAAGAAGAAAAGGCGGAATAGAGGGCGCACAACAGCCGCAAAATCAATCATATACCCAAGACGCCCTGATTCTGAAATTATACTGCATGTAGCTTTATCTTAAATAAATGAAAGTACATGCGGAATCTCAGAGAAATAAATCGTGTGTGTAGTACATAGTGGGTTTACCGCAATTTTCAATTATACGACGTCCTCGGCAGTGTCATTTTTGCTGCAATCCTATTTTCGACACTAAAGTCGATTAAGTTCTAGAACCGTGTCCAATGATCCTTTCCATGAACCTTGTTTGCATAAATAAGCAATACTCGTGGTTTATCTGGACTGTATTTACAGGCATGTTCTTGGTCAGAGATACTTTCACCACTCTATCCATCAATGTTTGGTAAAATCATGTCATTTTTATAGCAAAGTTTGGTTTCTAATCCTGGGAAATATGATGAAAGGGTTGGTGATTGGCAGATTGATGTTAGATTTAGATCTCACATCTTTTGTTTTCGGAATTTCTCTTTCGTAACGCATGAATAATTACCATAAATATGAAATAGCAAGTCAGTTCACTACCTTTAGAGGGCGTGGTGCATGGTGATGCTGCAAAATAGAGTTGCCCGATGACGTCATCATGACATCGTGACTTATTCCGAGGAAAAGCATGTCGAACAAATATTGCTATAGGGTGATTAAATAGCAGATGACCTGGCGAATACTTACCAAGGGAAACGTTTCTTTCGCAAATCACAACGGAAGTAGATTTATCAACCAATATCTGACGAATGACATCATCTGTGAATATTTAAAAGAAACAAAGCGAATATGAACGTTCTGATATTGGTTCATTTGTCTAGATTGTGGATTTGTCTAATTATGAGCACTCATCTCGTTGTCATTTTGTTCTAATAGTTATCTGTTGTCTTTCCGCAGACATATGTTCAGGGCTAAAATTGTACATTATGTTTTCAAGCATTCGACCTGACAGATGCTATGCAAATCCTGTTCAACTGTTCTGAAGAAACCTGTTTTTGTTCATAGAATCTAATCCGTATATCAACATTTTTAATGTATTTTTTGTAAATATGTCAAATTCCTTAGCAAGCTGATTCAAGTTCACGTTCAACCTGATTCATTTACAAGATTATAGATCAATACAGATTGACAAGTAATTGTTGATTGAATGCCAAGAGTATCATGCTATGATATTATTTCAGTTGCTGTTTCGTTTACCTCTTGAGGTGGGCGACACCTCGCAAGGTCCTCCGAGTCAAATACATGGGGGCCCATCTTTATCTGCTATCCAGAAGTCCCCGCTATACGCTGACGTTGGGAAACGAGACTTCATCAATAAATGTCAGTCAAACCAACAGTTACGTCACAAATCTGTTAATATAGACTCAAAGCAATAATCGCGATCGCCGGTTACCATGGGAACCGGCCGAGCATGGAGTTTAAGTCTTCAATAATGATCTTTGGTGTGTATCATTTGCGAATTCGAAACTCGATTGTGAATTTTTCTTTGAATTTTGTGTTTCTATCAGACCAGTTTAGTTATATAAATCTTTTTGAAGTCAAATTTATGAGTAAGAGGGTTTTTTAAAATCTGTAAATCGTTCTGATCATAGATAAAGAACACACATGTAGCTACTGATAAAAATGGCATTTTCGTAGAGTGACATGGCGGCTAGTATAATCGAGTGTTTAATAAATATTATCGTCGCCCGACAGGACAATTCAACGCAATTATGGGCCATATAGCTCCATTTGAAGTTGCTCGTCTCTCTCTCTCTAAACAAATGCCAGAAAATTGCGTTCCCGTGAACAATTGTGTGCGTGTCTGTGTGTCCTGTTTTTTCCACATTCACCTAAAATGTCAGCAAATTTGAATAGATTTAGGAAAACAGGAATCAAGATGGCGGAAAGACTGCAACAATTGAACAAAGCCTCCAGCTACAGCAATTTCGCGCTCATGAAAGGTATTCATGTACATTTTTGTTCGGAGACAGAGATCGAAATGCTGCTCAGCCGCCGTTGAAACACAAAATAACATCCCTTATGAATACAAATTGGCGGATTATTCATGTTAATACGTACATGAACACGTTTGTACCGAGGACCAGAATTCACATGAAGAATGTCTTGACGACAAAAAGCGACAAAATGCCACCACTTCTACGGCGCAGATATACTTGGTGTATTCAAATGGTAAAACTTATTGTTTTATGCAACAAAACCCTAAGATCAATAAATAATGATAAAATTATAACTCATCCGCAGAGTGAACATAGACTCTGATCATTTGACTTTGAACATGCGTTTTAAATTGAACTTCAGCTTCTTGAGACAAACCGTTATTTTCTTTCAATTTTTACACTTGAAAACAATCCGCTAAATACTTTTTAGACAGACATCACCCTTCTGATCTTAGCTTCATCCGACGTCTGATCGCAAGGGTGCGGGTTATTACCAAATAAATCGGTTGTAAAACCTCTTGTTCACTTGTGTAACAGGTTTATATATCAAACAACACTTAATTATTGGGCCCATAAATGTTTGTCCTCATAATACGCCGCAGTTAAATAGAAAGACTATGGTCACGTGACGGATTCTCCGCCATGCTGAGAAGTGGTGAAAGTCTGTTCCTTGAGTCTCATCAAATACAATGTTTGGAAGAGCAATTTCTGCGTGAAACACACGTATCTAGCGCCGGTCCATTATCGTCACCCAGCTTTGAGAGCATTCCCGCCGCACCGCTATTAACGGTTGCATTTTTTGTGCCTGTGGCTTGATCAGATATTGCTCCGCCACTGAGTCCGTAATTGGTCCTGGCCCGGGTAATGAAGCTGGATGGCCCGGCGGCATGATCAGATATTCTTGAAACAAGAATGCAAATCGTAAAAAGTGTTTATGATGAATTAATGCCGCATGAACCGTCTAACGTCAAAGGGGATGGACGGACTGTTTATGCTGATTCCGAATGAGAAGCAGATGGAATTATATGTCCTTGTAAGAGTCAGATAATGATAGATGTGGAAAGAGAACGTTGGAAAGGGCACTGAAGAGTAGAAAAAGACAATAACTTCCCCTAGACATTTCGTTTTCTTCATTAAATTTCCGATGACCCTTCACACTTTTGATTAAAATATCATTTTCATTGGAACAAAACTGAAATACTACACTTTTTTGAAAACTACATATACGATCTGTCGGGTGATATCACATCAAGGTACGTCACATCGAGTGGATGGTCTGAAACACGCACTTAAAGTTACCGAGGGGCGTGAATCAGACACGAAGATACCAGTCAGAGACAGGTAGTAATGAAACTTTTGACTACTTATTCCCTTTCTATCACCAATAGTGAAAGTGAAATTGTCAAAGGGGTTGCTAAAGACAGTGAAGAATTCATCTCTAACCAGTGTCTTCATTAAGTTCTATTCTGCGAAAAGTGGCAAAATGAGGACTCGTTTGACCGTGCGTGTAATCATACCTGGAGAACACTATGACCAATACTCGTTGAGGCATTGCTATGGTAGGCTAAGGGTGCCTTGTGCAATACCTGAGTGTAATATACCCCCTAGGATGATGTTGAATTGTAATATATTCTTAGTCTTGCAATGTTAACAGTATTTTAATTGTAAAATATTGTAACACTATAAAATTGATGATTCTCCGACATTTTTTCCTATACAGCCAAATACAGTCTTAATTTAGTTGCAACTGTGTTGTATCGACACAGACCCACGCTGGCTTGTAATTGTTAATTATTGCTCTTGTGATTTAGGCAAAGTGATTACCATGGATATTTTGCTCGAGGGAAAAATAAAAAGCCCGATGCCAATTTCTCAAGAAAAAATATCATTGCCATTTATTGTTTGTTGGTGTCAACATGCCGGTCTCTGATGTCAAGACATTGTTTTCGCTGTGTTTTTGACGATCAATAAGTCTTTAGGTAAGAACTGCCGTCTCTCATTAAGACACATTCCCTGCTATCGATCGCCGCCAGCGCTACATCCGACTTCAAACATCATGGCGAACAAATAATCAGAACACTTAGCATACATACGTTTGTTGACACAGAAACTTTGCCATTTAAGTAATAATGTCCAGGTTTGTTGCCAATTAGCTCTGCGTGGCAGGACTTTGTTTTACGGGCTATAGGCATGTGGTGGGAGGCCTATAGCCGGTAACACACAGCCCTGCCACGCAGAGCTGGTGGCCAATCAACTTTCAATTGATATTTCTTTTTCACATGATACATGCCACAGAGTCTATACGGCAGCTCCCCTTGTTGTGTGTTTCATGGTTTCATGACAGGGGACTTAAATTTAGTGTATGAATTTGGTAAAATACAAACTGAGGCTTAAAATGTTAATGTCAACGTCGAAAGGGGACAAACTCGCTCATTCCCATTACATACTGTCCGGTACAACCATATACCTTATAGTGTCTATGGCACAACGCAATATCTCTTTGTGACGGAACAGTGCCTTTCCGTTTTTTGAAAGAAAAATAAATGTCAGATTGTGAGGAATTTAATTTTTAATTTGTTTCGTTGACACGACAAAGTCGATGCTGTTGTTGTGTCCAGCTCAGTATTCGGTGGAGCTTGGAGCTATTCAACAGGTTGCTATGCTAATCAAGTGTACGCGGTGGTTGCCAGGGCGGCTTATTGCATGTCGGAACTGGTCACATAATTTATATGTGGTCGTGTGCAGGCCAAAGTTGATAAAGTAAATATCGTAAACGTATGTTTGCGGCCAAAATATTGAAAAGAGCTGACTGACCGTGTAAATGACCGTGTGATGAATCCACGGTCCTTCCGAGGCCGCTGCAAATAACCAATCAGATCATCTTACTATGGGGTAATTAGACTCCGTAACGATATGCCGTGTCACCTTAGCTTACTGGTGTCACGTGACCAGCGTACCTAGACCGTGTCCAAGTGAATAGGGATAGTGGTTACTGTTGTTGAGACTTGTAATGACATATTTTATGGTTTTGTAAGTCTCTGACAACCGGAGAAAATCTCGCCATGAAAGGTTCGAAGAGTGCCCATGCCAGGTCCAATCCTAGAACCGCCAGGGATGCACAACAACAGCAACAATCAACGAATCGGGAAGGGTCTCGCAGCGCTTTCACCTCCATCAGCACAAAACCCTATCGTGAAAAGAAGGTTAGTACACTCATTTCGTTACAAATAACATGGCTTCGGTTGTTTACGCTCGGATTCCATGTGGAACAAGCACGGTGAGCTCATGTGCGGCCAACAAATGCCTCTAATTCGTGTTGCTTGAGAACGCTGTGTTACAAGATCGACGGAGACGATATAATTAAGCCAGTTTATGTTCTTTACTGGATTAGCGAGGTTTAAGTAAACCTTCAAACAAATAGACCTAATCTCACGCCTTGTATAGCACACCCTTCGCAAACATCGTCTGTAATTTGCGACACTTAAAATATTTCTGTCACCAGTTAACAGTTGTAAGCGAACGAGATACATAGTTAGCAGCAAGATCAAGGCTCGTTCTCTTCAACTTTTTTTTCACGTCGACTGTTTTCAGTTTCCAGAGAAGCTTTGAACAGCCAGAGGTAAAGGGCTATATGTTTGATTAAATGGCTGCTTTGATTTGCTGCAACACAGTGAGTTACAATTCTGCAATGGCTACGCGGTATTGGAGCAAGGCTCACCGTCCCTGTGTTTCACGTTAATAGCGGAACCTACTATAACCCGTAGATCGATCAATAGCATTATGCGGTCGCTCTTCGATTTGCATCGAGTACTCACGCAAACAATCAAATGCGTTGCCCGAGTTTGAAGCACACTGCACTCAAAACAATGCATTCGCCTTCAAACCAGACCTTTCGATCAGATAAATGTCTTGATGCGCCCGAGGTTTACTTGGCGTGCCCTTGTATTGTTTTGCTGCTCCTGTTGCTAGGCACCCTGTACCTGTCGTCTCGGCGGGTTCAAATGTTGCACGTATATAAACAACAATGACGAACCCAAGGGAGCTGTAGGTCACTAAAACCCTCGTACTCGATCGATCTAGCATCTATGACGACACTGGTTTAAATTTATCATATTTTCCACGCTCATTGGACAAATAGGTGATAACATATATCCCGGGCATAAATCACACTGGCGATTTCACCAGAATTTTGAAAGGAAATACACGAAAGGCAAAAGTAGCCATTAACAGCTTCGCTTTGTTACTCTTCTGTGAAACACATTTCAGACCAGTCTTAAGTGGTTCATTCAGTGACATAAATGATCCCATTAAATCTGTGTAAGCCATTGTGAAACCACATCGATCCAAAGTAAAATTCACGAGACACTAAAACAAAAGAGGAATAGATTTTCCAAGTAAAATGTGGGGTCCCACGCCCTGTCGGTTCTCTTTTACAGGCCGAACTGACAGATTGTATATCAGTGTCAATGGCACAGTGGAGGCAATCAAACTAATTTAGTTGAATTTGATCCGTCGAAAGCTGCCGACAGATTGCTAACATAAGGAGGCGCGAATCAAGTCGATAAACACTGCACAAATTGGACTGGTTTTGATATCAGAATCGTTCAGGCCGGAGGAACACCGCCAAGACAATTTAGCATCATGGTCTTCACCCCTTTCTTTGATATAACCAACAGAAACGGTCAGAAATAATACATCAGACTACATCTATACTTTCTAGAAAATATATTAAGTAATAGAAAATTCCAAAATTCTTAGATTTCTTATTTTTTGAACATAGGGAATCGCGCCGACGAAGCAGAAGGTGTGGGTACTGTCCAGAATGAACGTAAAAATTGAGAATTCACCGTATATCTTGTGTAACATAAGAAGATATTGACACAAAATTTGAAATCATATTTAAATTAACGCAGAAACCGCAGCGTCAATAAACATTAATGGCCAAAAGACTGACTTGACATGGCCTTGTCTGTTTGACCTACAACGGAAGTGATCTGATATAATCACTTCTAGTATACCACAGAAAGTAAGTTTCATTTCGTCTTTGGTTGCACCCACATAGGAAGCTGTGACTCTACAAAACTGTCTATGCGATAACATTTTTAAAGTGCCCCTTATGCTAACAGGACGTTGCCATGCCGACCGCCAGCTATTAATAGAGACTTGTAAAAAGAAATATCAAATTAAAGACGATGGCAGCATTTTAGATTTTGTTTCGCATTACTGTCCATTTTCCTGATTTGTGACTTTTTCATGTAAGCATAACGCAAGTTTTTAAACATTATACACACAAAATATTATAGAATTTGACTTATACAACAGCCTTTGTGTAATCGGTTGTGTCAACACAGACTCAGTATCATGTAGATCTACCAGTCTTTTCAGTCACTGGTACCAGACATGGTAACCTTGAACTTACATTAAGGTCAATTTTACAATAGTGCAAAGATAGATAAGCATGGTCGCCGTTCGCCATTGAATAATAAATTAAATAAAGAAACATAAATGAAAGAGGAAGCTGGAAATAAATTGAATTTATTTGACGATTGGTACCGTACGAAGGTCATCAGCTGAAGCAATTCAATCTCATATTTTATGCCGCACCCTATACAGATAACAAACACGTGAATAAATGTTATCTTGTAATATTCATTCTCATTTATTATTCTCATGCAATGGTCGCTATTTGTACTCTTGAAAATAACATGGTCCATAGAAACGTGTATGCTATATGCTGTATGTTATTATTAATTAGGGCTCAGCCCTTGGTGTCGCGCCAGGGTTATTAAAGATTGGCAATGTTATTTGTATTGATTCATGATAAACTGTAATAGTTACCAGTCCGGGTCAGCTCCAAAATTGGAGACTCATTATGATAATATATTCCGGCATTCAGCCAATCATCGACCAGATTACATCATTAATAAAGTACAGGTCACGCTGGGTCACAAATTACCCACCAAGTGTGATCGGCAGTTTTGGGCCGCTTATTAAGCCCCTGTCTTGTGAATTTCGACGAATTTCGACAGTCAACATAATCCACGTGTTCTGCAGAAGGTCATGTCCAACAAGGAGTCCGATTAGTGAACAAATATTCGAAATATTGACGATTCATTTCTACCCCCAGTTTATCGATTTCGCTCAAGTACCGAGAATCATTTTGTGGATGTTCGTCATCTCTATTAGAAATACTGTTATAAAGGTTATTTGTGTAGGTACGCGTATAACATTTTGCAAGGAAGAAGAGCAATGTCAGAGCTTTAAAACGATACCTGTTTTGTAGTTGTCAAACGCAGACTAAAATGGTACGCGATTTTGAAAATGTGTTGACAGAGTGGCCACACAACTGTTCCCCATACGGTAGAATTTGTATCGCTGCCATCATCATCACCGATACAAATGGGGTATTCTGAACGATCTGTGTAGGTACACGATTTATATTTCGCAGGACTTCAAGCCAGAGTCTAGGAATCACAGCGATATATGGGGTTGTGTTGTCTTAGCCAGAATAAAACTGGTACGCGCCTTTGAAATTGTGTTTTGACAGAGTGGCCACACAACTGTTCGACATTATGACAGAATACGGCGCGGGAGTTCGACACAGTATGGCGTACGTAACGAAGGACGCATGTGGAGGTTGCCAGGAAATACAATTTTTACTGATGGCGCGCTGGCCGCTGATTGGCTAATGAGAGTGGGGAAATATTATGGTATAGCGCTCCAATTTTGGAGCTGACCGGACTGGGTACTTCATAAACGTTATATTGACAACTATGCCCAGTTTCCCTCTGATGAAAGCAGTTCACGTACGTACACGACGTCAAACCCTGCAGCAGGGCAGGAATAGATTTTCTGTAGCGTGTAAAACTTTTGGACAAAAATTGGCATTTTTACAATGTAACAGCCTATTGCGATAAACAAGGGACGTTTTATGCAATCATTATCATTGCAATGGTAACCGCACTGCCCACCTTCCACTTGCAAGCTGAAAACTATAGCGTTCCGTCTAAAAACTGGCAATTTTTGAATCTAATTATTGACACAGGGGGCGCTCTTCTATAATTCAATCCCAGCATTCTTTGCGTATGCTCTCGTTCATATGCACGACAGTTTTCTCCCTTTATCTATATTAACGATATTTTGTATCAGCAACAAGGTGCATAATAGCATTTACTGGCTAATAAAAGAGGTATATTTTATAAAAGGCATGTTACATAATGGTAATTTGTTTCGTTTTTGTTTATTTACGAGTACTCAAAAAAACATGGCGGCGCCCATGAAGGGTACACTTCCGGTTACTCGCATAGTATATTATGAATAAGCGCATGCGTAGTCAGTAAGCCGCTGGCGCGACTATTAAGGAAAGATTGTCCATTGACAGTTGCCTGTGTTGTGACCTTATATGTATCTGTTCAATTTATAGAAGGTCAGGTTTGTGGAACATCCGGGCATTCTTGAGCATTTGCCCCCTCCCCCTTGTCTAGCTACTGAAATTTGAACAAAAAGCCCACTGTGATTTTTCTGTCTGCATTTCTACAGAGCGAAGTGACCAAAAATCTCGAATATCTGGAAGAAGACAATGCAAGGTTACAAGACTTCATGAAGAGATTAAACGTTTTGATTGAAAAGATAAAGGTTGGTTTGGAGGGGATTCAGGTCATGCATTAGTTCTTTTCATACATACATACATACATACATACATACATACATACATACATACATACATACATACATACATACGTACGTACGTACATACGTACGTACATACATACATACATACATACATACATACACTGTGCTCTCGCTGTCGCTCGTAACTTTCGTAAATTACGAACAAAAACGAAAATTTACGAAAAAAAATGAATGCCCGATCGGCCATTTACGAACGATTTTGTTATTTTTGAAGCCTGATTTTCGGTCAAGATTGTGAATTCCGGGGAAATACTGTCATATCTCGTCTTTCAAAACCTACGCTGCCCCTATCATCGGCGCATCGACACATGGTGATAGCTGGCTTTGGACTTTGACCTGTGATAACATGAGCATGCGCGAAAAGGTTTCAAGATCCCGGGTCTTGTAATCTCATAGTGGTGTGTCATACATTACCACCCCATTACGGTAGTTTTCGAGACACCCAAACACTCACATGCTGTCAACTTTCCGAATGGACTGTTGAAGCGGATCGAGGGAAGCGGCAGTTACAAATACTTTGGATTGATAGTATCCAGTTGGGAAAGAAAGTTGGGCATAAAAACGGCAACTGATATGAAAAAAATACGAAACAATGAAACCGCCGAGCTAGAAGAGATCAAGAACAGTCAGCCTGAAAGACAGTCGAACTACAGCAGAACTGCAGTCCGGACCGCACATGGTTGAACATGTACTGCAAAGTGTTTTTCTGTGCATGGAGGTGGAAGCGAGCCGGAAATCTTAGATGTCATAGATTTGTCATTTGACGATCTGAAAATTGAATTTTTCAGTCAGCGTGCCAATTTTAATAGGTTTCCTTCAAAATATTTTACAAGAAACTGTCTCAGCAAATGTTATGAATGCTGATAGTTTTCTATGATCCAGAGAAAATGCTGTGCACAGTCCCATGACCAAAAAGTTTATCCAGACAAAAAAAATAAATGACGATCATCTGCAGCGTTTTAAAAGTGTAACTGTCTCTAAGAAAACATTAGCAGGATCACCAGTCTCAGTTTGCGTACTTAAATTTGATTGAGATGAGACAAAATTTGTGCGAAACCACAGACTGCCAAATGTTCTGATCAGTGGTTGTTTAAAAAGAATTTTAGAGATGAACATGGCATAATGACTGCAGCTATAGAGGCACCACCTAGTACCTATGGATGACGTGCATACTTTCAAAGTAACAGAGCTTTCCAAATATGAAAAACAGGGGACAGATTTTCTAGCATCTAAAACTTGTGCAAACACTGATAATATTTGATAATATTAATGACCGCTTCATAAATTAATATATATAATCATCAACCACTGACTACACACACAAAGGGAGTTATGATTTGTGTCACAATATACTTGAACATGTTATGTTGTGTAATAAAGATAGAGTAATTGAATAACATTCATGGCCGTTGACCAAAATTACACACTTTATTGAGAAAAGGAAGAAATTTCAATGTTACAAGCATTCATGACCCATGATGTACTGTGTTATTTAATAAATCTTTGAAAATGCGTATCAAAATATGAGTGTTCATTGTCAAAAAAACTAAAAATAGCGCCAATGGCACTTGATCACAACTGGCACATTGTGAACTACTCTATCTCTGGGTACACCTATACATGAAATACTGAATGGGTAGGTGCTGCGGGTTTGGAGTTTGTCAGTAAATCCACACAGAAAACAAAGTCCCGAAGTAGCGAATTCCAGCCATTTTCAAACCACACTGTTTGTCAGTGGGGTAAGCAATATTCACAAAAATCACATTTCCAGGCTAATAGATTATGTTTTACGAAATCACACGTCCTTATTACAAAATAAAACGATCTTTGTCTTTAAATCAATGCGCCAGTAAACAGGTCCAGCAGCTAGTTATGTCATCAAGTCTGTAATGTTAAGGGTCATAACAAATGTGAGAAATCTAAAACATTAAATCTGTTGTTTTTTATCAATTTTATTACCAAAAGCGCATGAAAATCTCTGATACTTTGAATCAGCCATCCTGCATATTTGTAACATTCATCAAAACCTCATTTCTGTTCCACAACTCATTAAATAGTCCACAATGCAGGATTGGTGTACATTCCAAAACTACATATATGAAAGACCCCTAAAATCAATTAGTTAAAGGGGGGTTAGAAATTTCCCAAAACTATCTAACCGGCGCTCCGTTTGGCTCCATTTTTCAGAATCGGAACCTTGGAATTAGTCTGAATATCTCTACAAAATATCAATGCAGTCTGTTCAGCGGTTTTTGACTTTTTGTCGTTTACGGAAAATGGACACTGTCCCACACCGGTTGAAGCTAACCCTATATCACAACTTCCAGTTGTGATAATGAACTATGGTCATTATGTTAAAAAATACCGCAATGGCGCTTGGACATAATGACCGCCTAGTATTATCGGCATTTATCAACAACCCCACTCATTGTGAATTAGACACACCACGAAGTCAATGAGCAACATATAGCTGAAAGACTATTTTTCACATTGCGATTTTAAGCTCATTTTATGAGAAAAGAGACATGTATATGTATATGGAGAAAAAGCAGAAGACATATTTGTAAATTGTTTGTTAAGTGACAATCATATATGCATCTCTTGAAATTTTGTGGTTATAATGGTATAACAGTAGTGTAAGAATAATGAGGTATGAATAAGTTAGTAAAGCTAAGTTGACAGTAATTAAGATTACAAAATTATACACTAAACTGAGGAAATCTGAATGAAATAAATGTTGAAAAGTTGCAAAGTCATGGTCATCTTTTGTCTAATACCTTGTGTAAGTTCATGAACTTTACATAAATCTTGCTATAGATTTGTTGCTAATGGGCAATAACTGTGTTTCAGATCATTTGAGAGCAATCTATCCATGACAGGTTTAAATTGTAATATACATGTACTTCTATTTAAAGGAGAGAAACTTCTCAAATAATTTTTTTCCCTGTAATTTGCTGTGAGAACACATGGACAGATGCTCAGGACTCTATGCTGGTGCTACCTTGATAACTAACCTACAACTTGTAACGTCATTGTCTAACCTGTTCACCCCAATTTCCTGTAGACAGGTCCACACTCTCCATTGATAACAATGGGTTTGGGCCATACCATTGTAGTGAAAGACTGTAACATGTGAGGTTGTGGATACTTAATCTCTGGAATGTCAAAGTCTGTATATTGACTCAAGGATGTTTACTTAACAAATGCCTAGGGTCATCTCAAAAGTGAGAATCTAAACTATGAAATATGTTTTTTTTAATGCTTTTGATGCCCAAAAGACCATAGAAATCTCTTATACTTCGAATCAGCCATCCTGCATATTTCTAACATTCATCAAAACCTCATTTCTGTTCAACAACTCATAAAACAGTCCACAATGCAGGATTGGTGTACATTCCAAAACTACATGTATGAAAGACCCCTAAAATCAATTAGATAAAAAGGGGGGTTAGAAATTTCCCAAAACTATCTAACCGGCGCTTCGTTTGGCTCCATTTTTCCGAATTGGAACCTTGGAACCAGTCTATGTATCGGTACCAAATATCAACGCACTCTGTTCAGCAGTTTTTGACTTTTTGTCGTTTACGGAAATGGACGACATCAAACACCGGTTGAAACCACCTCTATATCATAACTTCCAGTTGTGATAAAAAGGGATTTTTCATTTTCTTTTTGTCTATAATGAAATCATTCATCATTCTATCCCCTTAAAATCACCTATTGAGTACCAGAAGTGCTTGTTGAAAGTTGGTGGTTCGGAATAACATAATTTGTGCTTACTAATATTTTTGAACCCAATTCGTAAATTTACTAACAATTTCGAAAGGCCAGGGAGAGCACACATACATACATACATACATATTATCATACACATGCACATACACTTATATAGACCTACATAGTAGTATATGTACACATGTGTATATAATACATACATATTTCGTTAAGTGTCATCATTTGTATTATTAATTCACTATTATTTCGATTCACAAAATATGCCGATATAACTATGAAACCGACTGTTTGCCTGCGAAATCAAAAAATGACACAATCACATGATGGTGTCTATTTTACAGTAACCTACATTTCTATTCTTTTTCCTTCTTTTTCTAGCACAATGGGGCACTTATAAAACTGAACATTGTCACCGAGTGCGACAATTTGGTAAAAATTATCGAGAAAAAGAAGAGAGCTATGGTTAGTCAAGTTGACAGGCAACAGTATCGCAAAGTCAGAGAGCTGGAAGGTCAAATGACACAATGTCG
This sequence comes from Ptychodera flava, assembly GCF_041260155.1. Classification (NCBI taxonomy): domain Eukaryota; kingdom Metazoa; phylum Hemichordata; class Enteropneusta; family Ptychoderidae; genus Ptychodera; species Ptychodera flava. The sequence goes on along the minus strand of NC_091948.1, from coordinate 20,154,472 downwards.
TCGACTCTTCAGCACTGGTCATTCCGTCATCGTCAGAACAAACAGAGATCTGGAGAATTTATCAATGCCAACGTTCATGAAGGTCAGTGTCGTCATAATCTCATCGGTAAACAAGTCTTTGACTAGTAACATGATGTCAGATCTCGATATCGTATGTATGTATGTATGTATGTACGTACGTATGTATGTATGTATGTATGTATGTATGTATGTATGTATGTATGTATGTATGTATGTATGTATGTATGTACGTACGTACGTACGTACGTACGTATGTATGTATGTATGTATGTATGTATGTATGTATGTATGTATGTATGTATGTATGTACGTCTGTCTGTCCGTCTGTCTGTATGTATGTATGTATGTATGTATGTATGTATGTATGTATGTATGTATGTATGTATGTATGTATGCAATCGACAATGTTAAAAGTGATGTAATCATTGAATCATTGAAAGTTCATTGTTACAACTGTAAATAAGTGAGACAGAAATGTAATTTATGGTTCTTTTTATTATTTCTCCTTCAACCTGCTGAATGGTATGCCTTACCTGTACTGGCATCGTAGAAATCAGATTCACTTCTTATGGAGTAAGTATACATTCCTTCTCAAAAAATTCGGAAAGGGTGACTGTATCTTCACAGCATTGTAACCCGAAAGTAAAAGACTTAAACTTTTGCTTAAATTTTCCTTAAGGAATCTTTCAACCATTCACTTTCAAAATCATGAAGAAAAATCGGGTAGGGTCACCGTGTAAATTTTGGTACTTGAGAAACAAATAACCCAAGATTTACCGATATTTGACATTCAAAATGGCCACCATTCCTGTGTTACATGTAACTCTATGGAGAAAAATAACATTTTCGATTGTCAACAAACTAAGACGGTTAAAAGTTTTCTCAGTCAAATAGCTGCAAAATGAACCCACACAAGAGGTAGATTAGAAAAGAACTGAAAAAGTTTGAGAGTCCAAATATCTGTCCCCGAGGCGCATTTTACCTTAGAGGAGAATCTATTGCATTGTTGCTTTGTATTATGAGTAATGGGCCTTTGTAAAATAGATTATGCAACTTAGCAACAGTGTGACATGACTCTTGACCTTTTGCCGAAATTGAACAGGTTTATTTTGTTATCTTCTTTCCCCACGCGGTCAATAAAATACGTTGTCGACTGAAGCGATTCCATGCTAGTGTGATATTTTAATGATATTTTTCATGTATTCGAGTCACTCATAATATTTTTCTATTTGCGGTCCGTGTTTGTACTGCTCTTCTGATAAAAGTCTATTTTTACTTCATTACAATTGCAGCATTAACTGTGCGATCAAGGACCAACCTCACTTAAGACCAGTCGAAGACGATAAATATGACGTCGAATTAGATTTGACAGAGCAAAAAGAGGCCCTGGACAAAATGGCGCTGAAAGGAGGGGACTCTGGTGAAGAGAAAAACAAAACTACAGGGAAATCAGAGTCTCGTGACACTCACAGGGGTCGATCATCGCGTTCGCCGAGAGATTCCAAAGGGACCACAAAGCGGAAACCGTTCATCGAAAAGCTGATGGAAGACGATAAAACCCAAGATAAGACAGATGAGCAAACACTTGAAAATACCGAAAGTGGGAAGGACGGCGAGGAGAAGGATGTAAACGGGAAAGGCTCTGGGGAGGAACAGGCGAAGGAGCAGGAAGAATCGGACACGATTAATGGGACAGAAGAGGAAAAATATGAGAAAGGGACACTGGGAAGCGATTGCGAGAAAGAAGAAACGGGAAAGAAAGAAGAAGAAGAGCAAGTAGATGATGAAAGAACGAAATCGGCGCAAGATTCTAAAGACGGAGGGAACTATGACGACGAGGAGTTTGAAAATAGCGACGAAGACGTGCCAGAGGACATCCAAGGATCATCAAACACCCGCTCTCAGTCAGTTCTATCGAGCAGCAAGAAAGATGACGAAGAGGAAGTTCAGAGTTCGGTACATGAGGACGTTGGTGGGGCCAGTCCGATCAAGAAGTCGAAGCGACCGTCACGAACATCATCATCGTCGTTGTCGTCTACAGGGAAGGAACGGCGAATCTCTGGTTCGCGAAGTACTGTTAGTGGAAGTAAACAATCTATTCGGAAGGCTACGGATGAAGGGGATATGACGACAGAGACCGAGGGAACTAATCAGATTGTTGAAGAAACAAATCGCAACGATGAAGACATTTAGGTCGCTCGGCCAACTTTGAATTTCTCGACCCTGTATCGTTTTAGATATGTTGCGACAACTCATATTTTGTTCGCCCAAGAAGACTTGTAAAATTATCAGCATTGTTTTGTATTTGGTGCTGCTTATCTGCCAAGAAAAAAAGAAAGTGTTTGCTTTGAAGGCGCAACGTCAACGCAACTGACAAGTAATTTATGTTGCTTTGCCTGCAATTAAAATATATGTGAGAATGGACAATAGAAAGTGTACGAGCAAATAATTTATCCAACTCGAAAAGAGACGCTATGCAGTGCAATCCACATCTACACTAATCAGAATTATTGAGAAACTCATGTCTACCGTTTTGTCTGTCTTTACCCCTGTTTGTAACCTTTCCAGCATCCGTTATATCTTCGTTCGTATGTCGTCCCCTCCGTCTGTCTGTCTGTCTGTCTGTCTCTCTCTTCTCCTCTCTCTCTCTCTCTCTCTCTCGTACCGATTCCGTCCAATTTACAATAATTACGGCGATAGAATAAAGGTTCTCCCTCTGCATCCCAACAAAACGATTTCGGGAAATTAGAAGGTTACTGTACTCGTAGTTCTTTCATTTGCTTGTGCCGTATTTACTTTATGTGGAAATCTGTGTCTTCCCTTCAAAATAAGTGTGATGTAATTTATTTCAATAAATCTTTCTATAGTCTATATATGCAATCATCGCGGTGAAAATCATAAAGTCTTTACGGCAATCACTCATATTTACCGATTGACCCAAATCCTGAAGCGACATTTTTATCTTTTAAATCGATGTATTTACTGTATATAAGATTCTACCTTGAGAGGGCATGTAGTTAAATAGTTATGTGCTATGTCTGAAAGTTATCCATAATGAATAAATGTGAAATTTAGAAATTTGTGAAATATAAGTGAGTCTGTCATCTACCTGTGCTGTTGTGCACGGAATAAAAGCCGAGGTAAAACATGGTTACCTGAAGATCATAGGCGTCTAATCTTTATTATGGAAACAGTAGGGTTTTCTGTGCCATGCACGGAGAGGGGGCCTTCAACAGGATGTTGTTAAATTGTAGACTTGTTCACTGGTGGCGCAGTCTTCTGCGCCGTCTTGCCAGAAATGTAACAAAGGATGTGTGGTAACAGTGTGCTACACATGTACATGACTTGTTGACAGAAGGCACGCCAAGTTTTCTTAACTTGAAATGATCACAAATGCAATGGACTGATGGGTAAAAAGGAGACATAGCAGAGATCACATCTAACGCAGGTAAGTGGTGGTTGTGTTTCCAACAAAAAGGTAAATTTTGGAACTAACACATCACATCAGTGAACCAGTCCAAATAACATATTTTTTGAACCAAAGAAGATCAGATTAACGCATCTTGACCAAACTTCAATAGACCATCTTACAAGATATCGCAATGCATTCGGATTAGAGGTAAAATTAGTGAAGGACATAAAGCCACGAAGGTGGTTTGTCTGATGAAAAGTAAAATTAGTTTCAACAAATACTTTAATTTGTATCGCTGTCTCTGTGCATAAAAACTGTGTCAGAGAGAGAGAGAGAGAGAGAGAGAGAGAGAGAGAGAGAGAGAGAGAGAGAGAGAGAGAGGGGGGGGAGGAGGGAGAGAGAGAGAGGGAGGGAGAGAGAGAGAGAAAGAGAATATTGTACCCATTATTTTCTCGTTAAGGCAACAACGAATACGACCCTGTGATGTTTCCTCTTTGGGATATGAAAATTCAGCTCCTCTGCCGCAAATACAAATCATGGAACTGAAAATTAATCTTACACTGTTTCAAACTTTAATGTTTCCACTGGCACTGTGTGATAAGACAAGATGATAAAGTATTTAAAAGATGCGATACTATTTAAAGTATTTGCGATTGTTTTGGCTGAACGTTTGGGCTAATGTGCAGCATCTCGGAAGTTGTTATGGCTGAATCTTACCGTTATTATTGAATTGTACACAAGAGACCCTTGAAGTTGCTGTGAATAGTGACAATCGACCAATCAGATATAACCTTCCGAGCCAGCTGCACATCAACAGGAATATTTCCTGATTTTCTTTAAATCTTCGAAACAAAACGAGGTGACTGGTGACCCGAGCTGGTGACTCCACTTTGGGTCAATCTTGACGGGTGTAGCATGCCAAGCAGAGTACGCTTACCCAGTCCGGACACCTGGTACTTTCACTAAACAGTGGTTCAAAATGACCCTATTGTTATTTTCAGTATCTTGGACCTGGTAAATTATTTATTTTACCTTTAAAGATACTTATCATTGCTGGAAATGTTTTTATGTCTAATTGGATGCACGCCACCAACGGCAAACTCTCTTTATTTTTTCCCAGCATGCAGTCTGGTCTCTTCGACCAAAGACGATTTCAAAATGGTGGGTACTGAAATATTGTTGTAGGAATCCATAGCATCTTGGGGGTTACAGTCATCGTTTACACGAAATCTTTGGAAGACATATTAAAAATGTCCCTAGCTATAGTACCATACTTTTATTTCAGTAATATTACCAAAATATATTGGAATATCGGCCATGTTTTGGTGTTGTACATCCTGGAAAACATGGCGGCCTCTCGAAACCCCCGTTTGAGAACTACACTCGCACCTCACGTACACTTCTTCGCTACCTGCAATTCCATATCGAGAATATTCTTGTAGCCGAATCGCTGGATATTGCTCCTGAATCTGTTCCGTAGGAAGGGAGGGGTTCTGGCCATACGTATACGGTATAGTTCTATGAACCAATCTGATATGCTCGGTCAATGAGTTTTATGTTGACATCCTAAAAGCACTTTATGAAGTGTAAATTATTGGAATACTATCAATGTTCATGGTTTACATTATAATTCTTTGTAATATATGACTACCAATCCATGTTAATCGGGAGGACTGTCACTGCACACGTCGTTTAAAAAGCTCGATGTCAAGATTTGTTGCTTCCATCGAGCATTGCATTTCAATTCTCATGCCTGACATGACTGTGTCCATGAGTTATTTTGTTTTATATACCTTTACAGAAACATAATTGTGTAGCATAGTATACTACAATCCCATATAGATTTCTGATTCAACCGACTGACAACTGAAGTTTAAACCTTCCATTAAGTTTTCGAACACAAAAAGACCCCCAGTCCATAAACTAGCGAAAACTTTCGGCACAACTGACAGGTCGCTGCCAGGTAGTAGCATACATTGTTGTCTGCAAGCCTTAAATTTTGCCAGTGTTGTACACGTAGTTCAGATCAAGATACTAAGATATTTTTAAGTTGGCACAGCCAGTCTGAATCTGTTGTGAAGAAAAGCGATTGCAGTGAGTTGCAAATGTAAAGATATTCATCGTGATCAAGAATAAGAAATTTAATCTTGTCACATATTTTGAATGTCAAGGTGAAAGTTGTTCTTTCCGTAATGAAAAATTTAATGAACCTTCAATAATGAGTGAACTTTGCTTGGTTTGTAGGGTCGTGTTAGGACCAAAACCATCAAGAAGGCTGCACGAGTCATCATTGAAAAATATTACACTCGTCTTACATTGGACTTCCACACCAACAAGAGAGTGTGTGAAGAAATCGCTATCATTCCTAGCAAGAAGCTCAGGAACAAGATTGCAGGGTGAGTACTTGGATCTGGAACAGGACTAACAGTGTTTCATCCAGGATAGCATCAATACAGGGATTCCCCCCCCCCCCCCTTACCACAAAATTAGGGAGGGATTTCATCAGGTCATATGTTCTACTTGTATCTCTAAGGTGTGACTGGCACCATTTCATGGGGGGGTGGTCTCATACCCCCTTTACAAATTAGTAGGGCATGTCAACAGAGGGGGAATCCCCCTGTCTAGATGAAGCACTGGACTAATGTCCAAATGGCATCAAAGATTTATCATTAATGACCAAAAATAAATATTTATGTGAACTTCTTACAAGATTGTTGGATATTATGAGTAAACAAGAATGGTAAAAATGGTACTTGGCACCAATATTGTGGGGTAAACCTCAAGAATCACATTTTACCGGATCAAACCGGGAACTCTGCATGGCTTTAAACCCATGTGGAAAACTGTCTGAAGTTCTGTTGGCAGCAGTCAATATCACATTAGTGATGTTGTATTCTGTTCACAAACATACAATCATGATCAGCACTACTCAGGGCTGCATTCAGTACACTTTACTAGCTGCTCTAACTTCCCTTTGCCAATCATCTAGATCCCCTGTACTGATGTCTGTCCATGGCATCGAAAGCAATGGTACAGTATTCATTTAGAGACACTGAAAGAGTTGTGCATGCCACTCCACAGCAAATGACAAATGAAGTTTCCAAGACACAGACTCACAAATCCATTTGCAATGACTGTCCATCCAAATCTTGATGATAGATCCGCTTGTTCTTTGTCATTGCTCGTGCTGAGTGATGTCATATCAATGTTTGCATCATGGCACTTCGTTTTTGTCCACTAATGTCCATTAAAGCCCCATTAGCATTTTACTTATGAAAAAATGTCATCTATTAACCTTCAAGGAGATGATTTGAATTCCCATTAGTCATGTTGCCTTTGAAAATGTCCCCATTTTAATCCTTGTGATGAATATGGTTGATTAAATTCAGGTATTTAACACGTGTATATTTGTGGTGGCCATACAGTATTTGAGTTGCAACTTGAAAATTACTTCATTGATAAAATCGAAGTCGTGCATTCATTGCAAATGTTTGAAAAACATTCTGTGGTCAAACTTCAGTAAACCTTTTAACATAAGGTGCATTTGATTTCAAGCCATCTCATTGAAAAAATGCATAATTATACAGCTAATGGGGCAATAAGAAAGGTTGAGGCCCTATATTACAAATAAACAAAAAGCCAATAAAATAATCAGATCTTTTTAGTACCTTACAAGTGCCATTTTATAGTGGAATGCTTTATATATCACAATCACCGTCTGTCATTCAAATTTTGATATAAAAAATTTAGAGTTTCCTATGTTAGTGATAATTTCTTTTTGTTACATGAAGAATTATAATGCATTTGAACTTGTGTCTGTCAACTACATGCCACACTGGTAGAGAGGGTATACTATTTTTCAGCACATCGAACTTTAATTTTGTTCCCAAATACCTACATGTCTAATGTAATAAAATTTCATAAGACGTCAAAATTTTCATTTAAAATTTGGTGTGCTTTTGAATTTTGACAGGTTTGTAACCCATCTTATGAAGCGTATTCAGCGTGGTCCCGTCAGAGGCATCTCAATCAAACTTCAAGAGGAAGAGAGAGAGAGAAGGGACAACTATGTGCCAGAAGTGTCTGCATTAGAACAAGACATTGTTGAAGTGGATTCAGATACTAAGGAAATGTTGAAAGTTTTGGTAAGAATAAACTCTGTACTCTGTTACTTTGTCATCATGCCAAGCAATGGGGTAATGTACAGAAACTCTAAGGGTATGAAATTGTATATTATTTTGATAACGCATGTGCACGTATTTTGAAACTAAGGAAACTGACAATCAGAGAAAGCTTGGGCAACTGCTTCACAACATGTAAACCTGGTTTCTGATTCTGAACACCAGAGTTGATGCGCAGCAGTTTTTAGCTACTATAGACTATAGCCTATAGAAGCTATTGGGATGGGTATCCGTCCGGCGTCCGTCGTCAGTCTGTATGTATGTATGTATGTATGTATGTATGTATGTATGTATGTATGTCCGTTTGTGAGGCGTCCGTCCACTCAAATATCTTGAGAACCACAGTACTTACTGATTTGATATTTGTTGTGTAGATGAAAAATATGATTTTGAGAAACTACTTTTTTTAATTTTTTGATATTGTTGAAAATAGGCAAATTAATGCCAAAAAAGGTGTTTTTGGTAAAAAATCTTCTTCTTCATAACCGCTGGTCAGACAGCTTTGTTATTTGGTATACAGGTCTCTAGGGATAACCCAACTTAGATTTGTTCAAATTGTTATGAAATATGCAAATGTGTATTTTTAAGGAATTTTTTTGTCATTTTGGTCAAAATTTGACTTACATTGTATGTAATTCTTGTACTGTATAAACCCTATCAATTCACCCAGAAAAAAAAAATACTATGATTTTAAATAATTGAATTAATTAGGAAATCATCAAAACCAAAATAATTTTAGTGTAGAATTATCAGAAAGTTCAACTTTTTTTGACAGTTCATACTGAAATGCTTACCATCTTGGAGGATTAAAACATGTAAAGGCAACTTTCCTGAATCCCAACTTTGACATATTCTGAACCGTCATTTATTGTGCCCTGTATGTTATCTAAAAGAAATTGCTCAAATAGTCAATAGAGATAGAGATAGAGATAGAGAAAGTTCTAATTTCCATTAATGGTTGACTTGGTAAGGATAAAATAAAATTACTTTTTCAGGAAAAAAATAGAGTGGTCAAGTAAAAGAGTGGTCAAAGTGATAGGGTTTTTATGGTAAAGCTGGGCTGTAAGATTCCTCATGTGCTATTTATAGCAATTATGCAATCTGTGTAAACAGTGCAATGAAAGTTACATGATTCCTTATAATGCTTTTGATGACCTTGAACTTCTTAAGTTTCAAACATTTGTCTCTTCAGTGTGCTTTTTCTGAGTATGTACAGTCTCAACTTATTCAACAGAACTCACTTACAATGTTAATCAAAGATATCCACCTTCTTCATCAATACATGTGTCACAAAAGGTTATTCTCTACATAACACAGCAGAGCTCTGTCAACTGTTGAGTTGCTTGTTCTTTCAAAACCGCTGGTCAGACAGCTTTAATATTTGGTTTACAAGTCCCTAGGATGACCTAAGTGAGATAATTTCATACAGTCAGGAAATACTTAATTTTGTATCCATGTCTACAGGGGTTTCATTAAGTTTTGAAGTAGGGGGGCCAGATTGGAAAGTAGCTGCGGCTTGCAGCTGCCTTAACCACAAAGCGGTCGTCGTTGGGGGAGGGTCCGGGAGGGGGAACACCGAAGGCCGGGAACCCTGAAAAATGAGCTAAAATTCACTTTTTCCAGCTCGCAGTCACTTAAATTTCTAGTATTTCAGGAGAATTGTCAGCAGTGTTCCAGGGCAATTTGTGTTCATATCATAAAAAGCCGTTTCCTTGGAGATTAGGCTAAATATGATAATTCATAATTGAAAATGATAAAATGTGGTAATGTTGACGATATTTTGAACAAAGGAAACTGAAGTCTTTAGAGCCTCTATACTTTTAGGAGTTAAACTATGATAATTCACAATTATCACATGCACAAGCCAGTTTGTCGTCTCCGAACAAAAAATACTGGATTTATTCTCTGGTCGTTCTACGTCACGACAACCCGCGTCTATGTCATCAATTTTGGTGCGTCGGACCTTTTTTTTGTCGATCTTTGGTGCTCGTAAATATGTAAACAAACAACATGGTGGCCGATGTTTCTCCCACGATCAAAAGTCATGTAATGAAATCGATATTTTCACAGACTACGACATTACTAATCCGAACAATGTAAACGCAAGAGTGTACCGCCTGTATATTCCGAAGGAATTACGTGAATAATTTGCGGAAACAACGAACTCGAAGCTGGTTGCGTATACCGTGGGTTCCGTACGCATTGCACACAGCTGCAGGGTCAGGCGCGACGTTTACAGTGTTCGCGCCGCCGAGATTCAGTCGATATTTGTTCCCGAAATAGCGTATCTTCTTCTGTGATAATTTCTAGGACTATGCTATCTTTGAAATAGAGTATAACTTGCGGAAGATAGCCTACATGTAGACCGAGAGCTGTCATTTGCTCCACACATGAACGAACGTGAGCGCAAATGCACACGACGGGCGACTGGAAATGATTGACAACTTGTGCACGGCGTACTGATATTTATTCCTAAAGTAGTTCAAAGTTTAAACGCGGAATCGTCATGGAAAACTTATTTTATTTTGCAAAAAAAAACGAATTATTGGCTTGTGCATGTGATAAGTATATTATTCCCTAATATTTTTCTTCATTCAGCTCGGAAAATACTCGTGACGTAATGACCGTGTCACCACTCGTCTTCGACTCGTGGTGACACGGTCATTACGTCACTTAGAGCCTCTATGCTTTTAGGAGGTAAACTATAATAATTCACTATTATTAATGATATAAATTTGATATGTAGATGATATTTAATGTGTTACATCTGGACATGCGATAGGGGATTCCCCCTCTGTTGAAATGTTGGCACCCCCAGTTTATTTGTCAAAGGGGACCACTCCCCCGATGAAATGGTGCCAGTCACACCTTAGAGGTACAAGTAGAACACATGAACTGGTGAAATGCCCCCGAAATTTTCTGGTAAAGGGGAAAATCCCCCTTGTTGATGCCATCCTGGATGAAACACTCATATTTCAAGCACAGTAAATGAGAAACTTTTCATTAATATATAATGTTATGCTTAAAATTAAGAACTACGATGTTTGGTATGGAAATCTGTAGATGAAGAACTTTTATACCACTGGGGAGGTAAAAAGGATAATTTATATAACAATAATGATAAAAAATGACAATCATTACCATATTTCGCAAATAGAAACAAGACCATCAAGGTGATTTGACTATATGGGTATGCAAAGTAAGAACCTTGATATAGGATTATGAAAATTTTACGTTCAGAAACTCACATTTGGATTTAACTGACGATCATTTTTGAAGTGAATTTAGAGGTCTGATCGTATTGTAACCACTCTGGGCGACGTTCTTATTGGCGTCGATAGACCAAAGAACAGTACATATCATACACCCAGCGGGTTATACCTTCACATTTAAGCCTGCCGCAGTGCAACGCATGTCGGCTTACTAAAATTCGAACTGTATCGGAAAGTTTTTTCGTGAGAAAAAAATCAGCATTGCCTTCGAAACAGTTTAAATCCACGTAATTATCCTTCTCTTGTTTCTTGGTCCACTTCAAAACAGAGGATCGTACAGCGAAGCCTGACCTTGCGATCGTTTCCGTCTTCATTTGTTCATCGACCATTTTGAGTCGAGCTAACGACGGCCGACATGTGAAGTATGCCCGTTTTCATTGGCATATATAAAGGTCACCGCATAGGAATCAGCAATTCAGGTAGCCAATAGAATCGTCTGTTGCAATTCCGATTTTTATTGCGGCAGTATACCAAGACGTGCTCTATGGTAGTACAAGGCGATCGTAGTAGTCGCTCGTCTTCTAAATTTTGTTTCACATAAAAGCCGTTGAAAAGTTTGATTACACAGCTTTTGAAACCTGTGCCGTATCATTTCACAGGTAAACAATATTTTAGCCATGAAAGAGTTCAAATTTCCGAAAAAGTAGCCGGCGAAATTGTGAGAGTAACCGGTCAATTTCGCCGGCTGCCGGCTCTTAATGAAACCCCTGTCTATAGTAGCTTCAGGGACTTAGGCCCTATGTTTTCAAGTTGTCCCTGATGCTTGGTTTCTGTGCAGAGCCAGTCTGCAAACAAGTTTGTTCACAGAGTGTGAATGATGCCACTGGAGGGGGGTTTACACGTGGGAGTTAAGTCCGGAGTAGACACCGAATAAATATAAACCTGTGTCAGTTGGACGTGTGAACAGACAACACCGAACTAACAAAGAACTAAATTAATTCGGTGTCAGAGGGCTGGTCCAGGTTCGGTGCTCCGTACTAAACAATGGCCTATTTACACGTGTGACCGAACACCGAACTAAACGCCGAACTATATCCTGTCTTCGGTTCGGTCATTACCACAATGGACGGTGTTCAAGTAAGAAGCTCTCGCGATCGCGGCAACAATTGGTCACAGGAAGAGATCAGGCTACTAATTTCAATCTGGAGAGACGAAAACGTCACCGTATGATGGACGGCACGTCGAGGGATCGGCAAGTGTATGAGACGTCGCTGCCAAGGCCAGGGAGAAGGGACTCGAGAGGACAGCGGAACAATGCCACAACAAAATCAAACGGTTGCGAGCTCAGTTCAAGTCCGTGTCCGACAACAACCGTCATAGTGGCAGAGCTAGAAAAACGATGCCATTTTACGATGAGTTGTTAGTAAAGGGAAAGCAACTGATAGTAAAGGGAAAGCAACTCCACACATCGTTCATATTTGGGTTGTTTGCGTTTTGTGTATGATATTGTGTATAATATAAGTGTACATCATGTTTGGCTGTTTTATGTAAAATGTCGCTTAGCCATGGCGGGTACGATATAGTGGGAATAGAAACCGTATGTCGCCTGTATACGGTAGTATGGTTACAGAAAGTATCCGATGAAGTCTGGCGCTTATAAGTGTGTCGCCTATATTTCTGTTCCATCTATATGCGATTATTGGTTGGTTTTGGAACAGTTTTTTTTAGTGTTTCGTCTTTTTCAAGTTCACTCCAGTTTTATGTCAGGGCCTTCTTGATTTTTGTCGTGTCGATGTACGGGCTATACGTTGTTATGAAGACTATTGTATTGTTGGTGGCGTTATTGGTTTCTTTTTGTTGTTCAAGCAGTCTTTTCCTGCTTTTATGATCTGTCTCTCTGATAATGCGTTCTATTTCATTTTTTTATATTGTCGATCTTGTAATTTTTCACTAATTTTTTTTCACTAAATTGTGTGACTTTCTGTGTAAAATCGGTTTCGTTGTTACGTGTTCTGATGTATGGTAATGTTTCACCTTTGATCAGACCGTTGAATGTTGCTGCCAGATGGCATGAGTTTCTTTGTAAGAACTGGAAAATATCTGTTGGTTTTGTGTGTGTCTTGATGTCGAGAATATTCTCTTTGTTGTACCGACGACCTTTGTAGATAGTCAGGTATAAATATGTGATTTCTTGAGAGGAGCTTTCAAACGAAAATTTGAAAGTAGGATGCATTTTGTTGATGTTTGATATGAATTCATTGAGTTCGTGTTGTGTTCCGATGAAAATCAGAAAAACATCGTCCCTGAACCTCAGCCAGGTCGGTATTTGTTGTTTGCGTTTCAGTATTATTCTCATTTCTGTCTCGTGAAATGAAGGCCTAATATCTGCTATTTCTGGCGAACAACCCATCGAGATTATTTCCGTATAAGAGCATCCCCATATTTGCCGGTAGAATTCATCGTTGAATTCAAATGTGTTGTTTATTAAGATTATTTATTTATTTATTTATTTATTAACTTTATTTACTGTCGATAACATGTTCGGCCAATAAGGCCGATCTTCCACAAGGTCGACATTAAAAAATTTACTAGCAGAGCTATCATGTATTTCGTTGTTGGTTACTTGATTATGTAATTGTTTGATGATCTTTCCTGATTAAATGCTCTGCCAACTGATTCAATTGCCTCATAATGTGGTGTATTCGTGTTCATTGAAATCCAGTGTTACTAGTGTCGCATTGGCCGGAACTTTGATTGTCTCAATTTTCCGTATAAGAGTCTGTATTGTAGGTGTCTGTCTAGGTGTTTCATCTTAACATGAAATAGATAATGACATCAGACGGGGCGAGGCCAACAATATTCTCTCCTAGTAAATTTCTTCGCCGAAGGCATCTCGATTGGTTGACAGAACACAAAAAGAGCGTAGACAGCAGCTACATGATGTGTGGGTCCGCCATTGCAAGCAAGCCCAGATATTGCTGAGGGCGCTTGACCCGAACTAATTCATACCTTGTATATGACGTGTAAACGTGAGATCGCTTAGATCGCGATAAGGAATATTTACAGAACGACTAATCAGATTCCCTCAGGTTTAAAAAAATACACGTGTAAACCCACCTTGGTGAACTCAGATCTTTGATTGGTCTCTTGAAGGCAGAGCTTATTTGCCCTTGTACTGTTCTCAGCTTATTAATAGAAATTAAAAATTCTAAGTATTTTCACTGATATCAACTGTCATATGTCAGCAATGAGATGTTTGCAGATTGGATGTGTAACAAATCACTAACAAAAGCTATGCACCACCTTTGTCAAATACTACTTATATTAGTATACACCTTGAAAGTGAAAGACTTAAAAACTTTTTCTCAGACTTTCTGAAATAAATTTTCAACTGCTTACTTACCAAATCAAGGATAAATATCAGTGTTCACCAAGTTTGGAACCAGAGAAACAAATTACCTAACATTTGCTGTTATTTGAAATTCAAAATGGTGGTCATCCCTGTTTTAATTCCATAGGGAAAAATGAAGTTTTTTTGTTTTTAAGAGACTAAGACTGTAAAAGCTTTTCTTACCTATGATTAATTTTCTTACCTATCATTGTATCATTGATTATTTATGATATGAAACCGTTATTATCTGTCAAAAATTTTGGCATGCGGTGTGAAGAAAATATTTTTGGCAAGAATTCATGAAATTATTTATTACTTGTATGACAAAGCTGTGTCGTAGATATCATTAGTGTATCTGTATTTCAGTGATTTTGCAGTATTGATACTAATTTTAGAAAAAATTAGTTTTCTCTTATTTCCCCCACAACTTGCCAGTATTTAATTGGTATCCCTCTCAGGCCTAAACCCCTATATATAGGGTAGCTCTGGTAAGTTGCTAGAAGGTCAGGCCTGAAAGGGAATATTGTCGTCTGTCTGTGTGTTACTGCTCATGCTTTCATCAATCTTTTTACTGGCATCATGTCAAAAGTGAAATGAAAAATTATCAAGTTGAAGTGGCATGGATAGAGCTTTAAAATAGGTATATTGGTGTCGAAATTGTACTTTGTCACACCCTTATCCTCAAGCCACTAGAGTCCCACTTTCCTCCCATCAAAGATATACAAAATATGATTTTCCATGACATGTTGTGTTCTTTCCTCACCAGGACTTTGGTAATATCCCCAACCTGCAAGTGACACAGCCTATTACACAAGGAGTGAGCTTCAGGGGCCCAAGGACGTAACCAGTTTTGTAATTTTCCACCTTTAAAGAGGAATGTAACGTATTTTCAGCAGGACAAGATGGAGTAAAAAGTCCACTCAGTGAAATACCTCCTCGTGGCTTGTGTTTCATTGTGAGTAAGAATGGAGTATGAGTGCTGAGTGGTGTCTGCTTGGCACACAGTCCATGTAGCCAACAATGAGATGCAAATGATATGCGGTTAAGGTCTCCTCAACTAATTTCAGCTGGTTCTTCACTTTCTACTATTTTTATAGTATTTTTTACAAAGGCACAGACTTATTCTACCTGCAACTTAAAACTAATAGTGATTTAGTAGCTCATTCTTTACTATTTTTCATAGTTTTTGGTAGCCGGTAACAGACACTTCGTGTTCGTGTCGGCTACATGGACGATCTGCTGAGTGGTGTCTGCTTGGTATTAAGTTTGTAATGGATGACTTAGTAAAAACCAAGAGTGTCTGGAACCCTTTCAAATCAGCTGCTTTTTGTGAGTGTGAGTGCAGAAAAAGCATGCTTGAGACAATGACCAGAGTGAATTTATTCTTTGTTAGAAATGACCTTTGAGATAATGGCATTTGGTAAAAATGTACAGGTACTAGCTACAGGTCACACCAAACAATGGCCTGTACTAATAGATCGTAACCATAGATGGTTTGGTAAGAGGTTTTCAAAGACTCCTCAGAACAGGCATATCAAACGATGTGAAGTCCCCCCCCCCCCCCCCCCCCCCCCCCCCCCCCCTTCCCAGATTTCTTAAGTGCATGGCATCTTAGAATTTCAGTGAATTACAATTGAACTTTTCCTTTTCTAGAGCAGCATGTAAGGTTACAACACCTATCAATTGCAGTCTATGAAAACGAAGTGTTTAAGTGGTCAAAATATTTCTGAACTACAGAGAATGTTGATAAAGCAAGTATCTGGAAATGCCTTAGTGTGTGATAGAAGCAGTTGAGCCCTTTCATAGATTGATTCTGGTCTTGTTGATGTGGCTGAACCTTGCCCACTGAACACAGAGTGGTTTGGCTTTTCCTACAAAGAAAATTATTGAAGATTGACGCTGACGCAGATTTTTCTCTGTGTGTAACCACAGTGTTATTAGGATTCCCCTCAGTATATCAATGCAATCAGATTAGGGGGCAGCAACAGTGTTACCACGGTTCCTAAACCAATCCTTTGCAAAAATACTGAATAAGTAGTGTGTGTGCTGTTGTCATCATTTGTTGTATCCATACTTGTTTAACTTTGTGGATGTTACCAAAATAACTTACAACAATATTGAGAGAAGCCAGTACAATCTGTACATACACATAAAATTCTCTTTTAGCTGTGTATTCAGATGACAAAAGTGGGTAATCCATAAGCTTAACGTTATCAAAGACTGTCAGATTGGATA
Source organism: Ptychodera flava (assembly GCF_041260155.1). Classification (NCBI taxonomy): domain Eukaryota; kingdom Metazoa; phylum Hemichordata; class Enteropneusta; family Ptychoderidae; genus Ptychodera; species Ptychodera flava. Next base: position 20,138,020 of record NC_091948.1, on the reverse strand, counting down.
GGGATTCAGTGATCTACGTGTTTTTGTGAACCAAAGTGAATTTTCTGCTTCCTGTCACAAGATTATATTGAAATATTGAGGACTGGATAACTTGGGTGTTACCGGCTTACCAACAATAATAAAGCAATATCCCTTCTCTTGTACTTTTTGAAAATATATATTGTGGCACGAAAAGTCTGCTAAAGCCCACAAAGCTTTCATCACAAGAATTTCACAGCAACTGTTCTGTTTCCCATGGCTGCATTTGATATAGCCTTTCAAGTAATACAATTATAGTATATCATGTCAGTAATCATTCCACTGTACGATATAGGTCCCCCATGAAAGTCTTCCTCAAAAATCATAATTTTGTTCAGCACTGCATACCCCAACAGTTCACCTAGATACCTCCCACGAAATTTCAAGTTTTCAAATACCAGTGAATGATATATAATTTGGGTTCATGCTACACAGGTGCCTTTCAACTCAAAATCAATGTAGAAATTATTGGTTTATTCTGTAAAGGGTGAACTGAACTTTTTACTGGTACAATGAACCTTTATTGCAGGGGTGTATATTGCATGTAGTAAATTAGTTTCTGATACCTCTCGGCAATGGCTTGTACCTTGTGTTGTTTCCAATCAATCCAAGACAAGCAAAGCTATGTTTTACTGTGGGGCAAGCATTTTGTGCCAAATTTCATAGTTTACAGGAATTTCTTAGCGCTTGCAGGCCAAAGGAATGAAAGTTTAACGACTTTGCTTGAGGTATTAAACTTTTCATGACTTGCAACCTGTTTAGGGCAGACCAAAAATGCCATAGCATTACAGTAAGTCTGAGTTTGTGTCAGAATTATAACTACTTGTCGTGAAATTACTACCACTAAAATAAAATTACATTGTTGAAGTCATCTTCACACATGCAAGCTGCAATCAATGCATAATTGATGATCAGTGAATTACTGAAAGCAAGAAATGATGCTATGGTTGCTAAGCAATCAACCTGTCCCTTGCAGTCGTGCCAAATGTTTTACAGCAATGTTTAGCGACAAATACCAGATATCCAATATAACGTGTTCAACAAAGCAAACAGCATAAAATTCATGCTAGAGTTGGCCTTTTAATTTTCGACAGGTTCTGCTACAAGGTTTATGTGAACATCAACGTGACATGTCATAAAATATATCCGTGAATTGTGCATTCACTTTTGTGTACCTGCAGTGGGTATTTCCCATTTTGCATTTAAATAGCTGAATTTAGGTAACTTATAAACTGTGAATATATTCTAATTTTTTACGCAAAACATTACCTTGTCTGTGAACAGTGTGTGGATATGGATGATATTGTAGGGACATACAAATACATTTTTTTGCACTTGAGTGGTCATTGACTTGTATGGTCATCCCTGTGGCTATAGGCATGTAATAAGCTTCACATTACCACAAACCATGCGTAGGCACCATGTTAAATTTTTATGAATGGATTATTAGTCCCCACGGACATCGTCAGGGGGGACTTATGTCCGTGCGTGCGTGCGTGCATCAGTCCGTTCACGCAGATATCTCAGAGATACCTGGAGCGATTTCATTCAAACTTGGTACAAGGATTACGCCTTAGTTCATACGTATGCACGTCAATTTGTTTTGTGATACAATCCAATATGGCCGTGTGGCGGCCATTTTGTTTCCTGTATTTGATGTACACAGCCAATACTCAGACAGTTTTTGGCCAATTCCTTTCAAACATGGCACAAGAACAACACACTGTAACTTTACTTTGGATATAACATTATTAGTCCCCACAGACGAAATTGTGGGGGGACTTCTAGATTGGGTCATGTCCACCGTCCATCTGTCCATTCACGCAGATATCTCAGACATGCCCTGGTCAATTTCTTTCAAACTTTGCACAAGGATAGTACCCTACCCCATACAGATGCACGTCGATTTGTTTCACAATGCAATCAAATTTGGCCGTGTTAGAGGACTTTTCAGTTTACACCTCCATAGACTCCCATGTATAAGGCAGTTCTCCATAGACTTCCATGTATAAGTCAGTTCTCCATAGACTCCCATGTATAAGGCCAAGAAAAATAAAAATTCAGTTTCTCATCGTATTCATATTGCAAAAAGGATGCAGTGACACAGTTTTTAGTCCCCACGGATGAAGTCCAGGGGCTTATAGATTGGGTCATGTCCCTCTGTTTGTCCATCCTTGAGTCCATCTGTTCACGCAGGCAGATATCTCAGATACTTTGACAAAATGTCACGTGACCTCGGAGACCTTTGACCTCAAATATACATATTTGTCCATAACTCAGTAACCACAATTTTTTGACAAAATGTCATGTGACTTCAATGACCTTTTACCTAAAATATACGTTTATGTCAATAAATAAGTAACAACAAGTGCTATATTTGTATTAAGTAGGATGGGAGACCTTATGACAACACACGCTTACTTATTAATTATGCACATATCTAATTCTGGGCAAGCGAATAGAGCTAGAGGTCTGATTTTTGGCATATAGGGATTAATTAGCAATACAATTTTTTTTTCAAAATGTCACGTGACCCCGATGACCTTTGACCTTGATTATACATATATATGCATAACTCAGTAACCACAAGTTCTATACCCTTCAATTTTGATAGGATATTAGACCTTAAGATGTCACATCTTGTACCTCATTTATTATGCGCATATGTATTTCTTGACTGGCCAATACAGCTAGATATCTGATCTTTTTCCCCGATTTAGAACCATAACTTAGCTATGCCTCATGTGTTTCAAATTGGGAACAACGACATAGACCTATGTGCCCATAAATCTCAACATATACACTCCAGTGATACTTCTTAATGACCACATTTCCCTGCCCCATCAAGACTAATACTCCTATTACAAGTGGGGACTATGTCATTGTCAATGGATTATTCAATTTTCTTTGTTTACTATGCAGTAGTTTTGACCCCCACTTTCACTTTCAGTATTCTCAAAGACTCACTGCAACTATTCTGAAAATGTGTTATATCTGAAATTATTTGGGGTAGTTTTTCTGTAGGCTGTGCTTGCACTCAAACAGTTGATTGTTCTACCAAAATTTATAGGGCAGCATTGGATGTATAACGTAGCAGTCTGATGTGGCAACGTGAGCTTGCATATACATACCACTCTGACGGTCAGTTGAATCGTTTTTTGCCAGCAAACCATTACAAGAAAGGTGGACATGGATTGTGTGCATTCACATTTACATAAAAACTTGCTGCCAAACCTCAGTTTCAATATATCTCTTCTTAAATAATGATTGTAAGCACATACAATCGACAGGTAAAGTAAGTATATCTATCACCTTATTTTTAGCTCCCATATATGCATATGTATATAAATACCAAAAAGAGCTTATATGGTGAGTCAGTGGCGTCTGTATGTCTGTATGTATGTGCGGATGTATGTCCGTCACACGCAAAAGCTCCCAAACCGCGCACCTACCATCACAGTGTACAGGTAGACCCAGGGGTTGAGATGTGATGTTATTCAAATGAACATGTAAGTGTCAAAAATATGCAAATGAGGTAAGAAAAAAGGGAAATCCTGCAAAATCTGCGGGAATGGTGACATTAACTGAAACAGCCCACACATCTGAGATTCTGTAATCTCTAACCTATTTGTATGCAGTGTACCTATATGTGCAGGAGTGTAGCAGTGACTGAAACAGGCTACTCCACTGACCTTGAGTCATTTCCTGTCATTGTTCATGACTGATACATATTGGCAGACCTGCTGAAACCATGAGGACTGTGTCGAAACATTCCTCTGCTAAGCCTGTTCCTTGAGTTGACCTCCATACCTAAAGTTTTAGACTTATTTACTTTTGTCATTCTTGTTTTTCTGGTTTAAATATTTCTTGATGGACCAATTCAACCAAATATGAGCACACTGTCCTTGACGGTATTTTTTAATGTTGCGACTCTTTCGTTCAGCACTCTCACTGATTCATAAATGGTGAAACATTTCTTTCACCACACAGAAAATAGGAAAAACCTTAGATTTTCTTCACAGCGGAGGAAGAGTAAGATGGTTGAAATCTTCATAAGGGCTTTCCAATGCTATGATAGTCAACAAATCACCTTGAATGGGTCTCAGACTGAATGACAAACAAATGAACAAACAAATGAATTGGCAAACAACATGCATAAAAAAAGAAACAATACATAAAATAAATCATTGTGAATGACATAGTCCACACCTTAGTTAATGAAATTAGAAACCATTGAAAGAAATGATGGTCATATTGGATTGTATCACAAAACAAATCCACATGCATGTGTATGACAAACGGAGTAATCCTTTTACCAAGTTTGAAATAAATTGCTCCACGCATCTCTGAGAAATTTGTGTGAACAGATGTACACACAGACAAGACCAAATCTATCAGTCACCCTGGACAACACTAAAAAGACAAAAACACAACCAATGAGAAAGGACCACTCCATGTCATGGTGATTATGTACCTTGATGACACATCACACAATTGCTCAACTTTACATATTCATCATATGATATATTTTTCAGTCAATATCTTAGTTTGTATGTTTGTTTGTTTTTTCATATCTCTTATTTGCATATTTATTCACTTCACTTGTGTTTCTGCATTTTTTATTAGCTCCCATAGCCATATGTATATATGGTGATGGAAGCTATTCTTATAGGCTAGGGAAATGTCTGTATGTATGTATGTCTGTATGTCTGTGTGTCTGTATGTCTGTATGTCTGTATGTCTGTATGTCTGTCCGTCAACATCAAAAACTCCAAAACCGCTGTACATTTCATCTTGATATTTGGTGTGTACATGGATGATGGGCTGTAGATGAGATTTTGTTCAAATGAAGTTGTCATTGCCAAAAATATGCAAATTAAGTGAAAAAATGCAAAAACAGTCAAAATTGAAAAAACTCAATAACCACTGAGCAGATTACATGAAAAATTAGCATGAAGTACTTTGGGCTGACATGAAATGATTGTGCACATCTTGGGTCAGTATCTTGGACTTGCTATTTTTCATGAATTTTTTTGTAATTTTCTCCCAATTTTTGGTCAAAAAATCTCCTGCTCTGAAACCACAAGTCCGATTGATTTGAAACTTGGTATGGAAGTGCATAGGAGTGACCTTTCCCAAATTTGGGCAAATCGTGGTGAAATTTGCATATTTTTAGTGTACACGTCCATAGTCTCCCATGTATAAGGCAGATCTCCATAGACTTCCATGTATAAGGCCACGAAAAATAAAATTTAGTTTCTCATCGTATTCATATTGCAAAAAGGATGCAGTGACACAATTTTTAGTCCCCTCGGATGAAGTCCAGTGAGCTTATAGATTGGGTCATGTCCGTCTGTTCGTCCATCCGTGAGTCCATCCGTTCACGCAGATATCTCGGATATTTTGACAAAATGTCATGTGACCTTGATGACCTTTGATCTCAAATATACATATTTGTCCTAACTCAGTAACCACAAGTGCTACCACCCTTCATATATGGTATGATGGGACAGCTTGTGACGCCACATATTGTACCTCATTAATTATGCACATATCTAATTTTGAGCGAGCCAATAGAGCTAGAGGTCTGATTTTTGGTATATAGGGATAACTTAGCAAAACAATTTTTTTGACAAAATGTCACGTGACCTTGGTGACCTTTGACCTCAAATATACATATTTGTCCATAAATCAGTAACCACAAGTGCTACAGCCTTCATGTATGGTATGATGGGACACCTTATGACGCCACATATTGTACCTCATTAATTATGCGCATATCTAATTTTGAGCGATCCAATAGAGCTAGAGGTCTGATTTTCGGTATATAGGGATAACTTAGCAATACAATCTTTTTGACAAAATGTCACGTGACCTCGGTGACCTTTGACCTCGACTATACATATTTGTCCATAAATCAGTAACAACAAGTGCTACAGCCTTCATGTATGGTATGATGGGACACCTTATGACGCCACATATTGTACCTCATTAATTATGCGCATATCTAATTTTGAGCGAGCCAATAGAGCTAGAGGTCTGATTTTTGGTATATAGGGATAACTTAGCAATACAATTTTTTTGACAAAATGTCACGTGACCTCGGTGACCTTTGACCTCAACTATACATATTTGTCCATAACTCAGTAACCACAAGTGCTACAGCCTTCATGTATGGTATGATGGGACACCTTATGACGCCACATATTGTACCTCATTAATTATGCGCATATCTAATTTTGAGCGATCCAATAGAGCTAGAGGTCTGATTTTTGGTATATAGGGATAACTTAGCAATACAATTTTTTTGACAAAATGTCACGTGACCTCGGTGACCTTTGACCTCAAATATACATATTTGTCCATAACTCAGTAACCACAAGTGCTACAGCCTTCATGTATGGTATGATGGGACACCTTATGACGCCACATATTGTACCTCATTAATTATGTGCATATCTAATTTTGAGCGAGCCAATAGAGCTAGAGGTCTGATTTTCGGTATATAGGGATAACTTAGCAATACAATTTTTTTGACAAAATGTCACGTGACCTCGGTGACCTTTGACCTCAAATATACATATTTGTCCATAACTCAGTAACCACAAGTGCTACACCCTTCATGTATGGTATGATTGGACACCTTATGACGCCACATATTGTACCTCATTAATTATGCACATATCTAATTTTGAGCGAGCCAATAGAGCTAGAGGTCTGATTTTTTGTATATAGGGATAACTTAGCAAACAATTTTTTTTTTCAAAATGTCATGTGACCTCGGTGACCTTTGACCTCAAATATACATATTTTTCCATAACTCAGTAACCACAAGTGCTACACCCTTCATGTTTGGTATGATTGGACACCTTATGACGCCACATACTGTACCTCAATAATTATGCGCATATCTCATTCTGAGCGAGCCAATAGAGCTGGATGTCTGATTTTTGGTATATAGGGATAACTATAGGAGAGAAATTTTTTGACCAAATGTCATGTGACCTCGATGACCTTTTACCTAAAATATATGTTTATGTCAATAAATAAGTAACCACAAGTGCTATGTCCTTTGTATTTAGTAGGATGGGAGACCTTATGACAACACACGCTTTACCTCATTAATTATGTACACATCTAATTCTGGGCAAGCGAATAGAGCTAGAGATCTGATTTTTTGGCATATAGGGATTAATTAGCAATATAATTTTTTTTTTCAAAATGTCATGTGACCTCAATGACCTTTGACCTTGATTATACATATATATGCATATTTCAGTAACCACAAGTTCTATACCCTCCAATTTTGATAGGATATTAGACCTTAAGATGTCACATCTTGTACCTCATTTATAATGCGCATATGTATTTCTTGGCTGGCCAATACTGCTGAGGTCTGATCTTTTTTCCCGATTAGAACCATAACTTAGACATGCCTCATGTGTTTCAAATTGGGAACAACAACATAGACCTATGTGCCCATAGATCTCAACATATACACTCCAGTGATACTTCTTAATGACCACATTTTCCTGCCCCATCAAGACTAATACTCCTATTACAAGTGGGGACTATGTCATTGTAAATGACTTGTTGAGTTAATGGTTGTATCACAGTATTCGATATATCTAATTCTGTATTTTTTCCGTTTATATTCTGAATAATTACATTAAACATATTTCACTGTCTCCAGTACATTTCATTTAAGTATTTTCACTTCATGCACTTTATCCCTTTCACACATGTTCAAATATCTGACCAGAGAACAAACACTAATAGTCCAGGATGGGAGCTACAGTGTCATTGACGCTATTTTTGTCTATATGTTATTTTTCCATTTATTTGTTTGTTTGTTTGTTTTGATACTTGTTTACTATTCCATCTTAGGCCCCTGTGGTTGCTGTAGTTCGACTCTGAAACATGACCTAAATTATGTCTCATTCTCGAAAATTGATCGATTGTGAGTTTGTCCGAGTGTCCATTTTATCTTTACGGTCTATGGCTTCCAATTTGCAAAACCCAAAATACACACAGGTTCATTATTCATATCATAATTATGATATATGAATATTATTAAAATCAAATCAGTTCTTTAAATTTTTAGGGTTGAACACCTTATCAATAAGTGTTTATCATGCCCTGAACAGAAACTTGTTCAAGCTCTACTTTCATCCAAACAACAGGATTACGGCAATGCACTTTTACATGGCTTACCAGACAAATCGCTTCAACATGTACAGAATTCTGTTGCAAGAGTCATCACCCGTACCAAGAAACAAGAACATACCACACCTGTTCTCAGAAAGCTTCATTGGTTGCCAATGCAGTCCAGAATACGATTCAAAGTTCTTTATACAACCTACAAAGCGCTCAACATTCTGGTACCAACTTATATAACCGACCTCATCCAGGAAAAGCAAACTACAAGGACTCTGCGTTCATCTACTAAATGTCTATTGAAGGAACCAAGCTACAATCTTGAATCATAGGTTGGACGAGCATTCTCATGCATGCGCTGCGCCTCGATTGTGGAATAAACTTCCTCTTGAATTCAGACAGAAGCCTTCAGCCACTAACTTCAGAAGGAATCTTAAAACTTACTTAATTACTGAAGCATTTGCTTCATAACTGTACAATGCCTCTGAACTATGGATGCATACGATACCGGTGCTTTTTTTTTTGATTGATTGATTGATTGATTGATTGAAGAGTTATGCCAAGTATAGTTTGACCTGTTCAGGGATTTTCTATTGTCCCCTTGATTTTCTTCTATCAATTCAGTTTTCCATATTCTGTGTTTTTCCTAATGAAGCAAAAATCACTGATGAGAGATAATTGCATGCATAAATGAGAGAAATTGGAAGCACTGATGAGAGAAATATGAAGCATCAATTAGAGAAATTACGAGCATGAACTGACTGTGAGAAATCTGTAAGCCTTGTCAATCTGCCAATGTTGAAAATAAATACTAAGAAAGAGACAGACTGACTAAAAAAAACCCAAAATGACAAATCTGTACAGCAGAGCAATTGTGAGATTTCTATTATATCAACACGCGTAATCAGTCGGCTATAGAATGGTCCTGAAATTCAGCCTGAGTTCCTTGTGTTTAAATCTGATGTGGAGATGGCACTTGCACTTGCGCGTAAAAGGCAACTCCATGCACGTGTGGGACAGCTGAGGACAATCAGAATTGAATTGTTGATTATCGGAACTCCGTTGAAGAGCGCCATCTAAAGGCAACAAATGCATTCTTTTTTTGTACGTCTAAATTTTAAAGGGTAAGCTTATATGGGTGGTTGAGCGTAGGAAAATAAAGATGCAGATGCTACAAAGCTAGTAAAACATTTTTTAGCCTCCCGTCTATACTTTAAAATATTTTCATCTATAAAAGTAAAAGAAAAGCCGGAGGGCTTCAAGAAATAGGCACGAGTCGATCCAATCCTTAAAATGTACCCTTCTGTGGAAATGGAATGTCGGGTGGAACGTCAAAAATTAATACCTCACAAATAACCCGTTGCATTTAATAGTGCGCTCGTGGCTTCTATATACGTGCACCCGTTTGGACTTCTCACACGGCTGACATACGCTTGATATTGGGAAAACCCCGAGTGTGTGATCCCTCCAAGTACAGATTGTCGTTTATCACAAACGAACGGAAGTAATAACAAATCGCGGAAACGTAAATATTACGAGAACTGCGTCGGTTAGAAACCTATCCGTGCAAGTACTTTGATTCTATGAAATACCGGAGAAAATTATCGAAGTATTGATTTATAGAAACGGATAGGCCTAAACGTCACAAGATGCGAACTTTTTTCCCTTTTTTTGTACAAAACTTGTTGAAAAAGTAATGAACGAAAATTTTCCATACTCATATCGTAGTATCCAGTGCACCCGGAAATCATGTATGTAAAACTTTTCCAAATTTTCCTCTGACAAGAGTTGAACGTTGGTCGTATAGCATGTATAGGGCACTGTTAGGATTTTGCAATTACTGGCTGGTCTAGCAAGTTTTTTCTAATTGCATAGTTTCATTTTCATCTGCAACAACTTGAATAACATTTGCGATTCTGCATCATACACTTCTAACAAATCTCAGATCACTGGATACACGACAAAACAATAGCAAAGTAATAGTTTATTAGCCAGGCAATGAAAAACAACTGCAAAATTGCACTGCACATTATGCTGGATCGATAGAGCAGTGTATCAATCATAATTTTCGTCTTCCGGGATTCGGCAGTCGATCTTTCTCCCGGTCGCAAGCAGACCATGCACTTGTTTAAAGATGTATTTTTTTCAGTCTTGTGAATTTAAGCTTACTTTTTAGTCAAAAGAAGCAAGTGTGGAGAGAAAAATCGCCCGCGGCAGGGTCAGTTGTTTTTATAATTATTCAATCCACTGAGATCTGACATGCCGAACATATGCAACTACTTCCGCATTCTTTCATTTTTATCAATCGCGATATTTTTTGACGCCCGTAATTTCCAAGTATATCATAGTTTATTCCTAGTAGTCTGGGTCAACCGATGCAGGTCAAAACTTAGAATTTCCAAATACGTTTTTAAGTGTTGTCATGTGACGTGAGAAAAGTAATATATGATACGCTCCCCGACATAATCACGACCCCTGCATATGGCTATAAATAAAGTTATCTTCCATCGCGGGAGTAAATAAATCCTCTGGAATAATGGATGGAAGGGAAAGTTGTATTATTGTAAATTATTCTGAACCGTAAACGGTTTGATTTTTTGTTCGTAAGCTTGAGCTTACCACTATTAACATTATCACTCATTACGAATAAATACCACTGTAATTTAGTAATTTTCATTAAAAATAAGTCCATTATTAAAATTTAATAAATAATTGCGTAGGTTGGATTGCTTTCATGCATTATCATTTTTCTCTTCATTGATCTCATCCCCATAAGAGTTTAGTGGAGAAAATTAAAATAGTGTACTGCCTACGCCATATCGCGGGATTTGCGTGATAAGACGTAGGGAAGTACGCATTTACTTTTTACCACATTCCCTGGTAGTAATTGTAATATTTACTTTTGACATTCTCTGGTAAGCGCGCGTGAGATTACTATGAATCATGGGAATTTTAAAAGACCAATTGGTAAAGGGTAGAGTACGTTCATCATGTAGCCTCCAAAATGGCGGCGCTGGCTGAAGGCGAACAATATGGTTTGTCCTCTAACAGCCTCGCTGGTCCCGGCAAGACCGTGTTATTATTGAAACTGACCGACTCATCACTTCGAGCAATAGAAAGATATCAGAAGCTGAAGGTAGGTGTACAGAATTCAAAGGGACTGATAAGTTCCAAGCCATTTTCTACAATCGTTCTGTGGTAAAACTCAACGACCGAATCTTACCCTGAATCTCTCCATTGAGACCTGTCGGTCACGTAGGACCCTTTACTGTTATGATGGAATATTTGGCTTTCCTGTGACTTGTCATACCATCATGTTTTCATATATGCCAAAACATCATGTAATGAAGCCAACATCTCGAGAATGTTTCAATGGAGTTGGGAATTTTCCCATTGAAAATGTTAATAGTGTTGGTAATGGCGTTCCGTAGCTTGTGGTCGAACAAAGTCGTATCACAGACTTGGGACAGGAAAACCCTTGTGCCCTAGATTCCCAAAAATCAAAGAAAGACACAAAATCGAAAGTTGATATTTAATAATTATTTGGCGTCACTTTTCAGGCCGCGATTTTGTCTTTGTCGAAAGAAGAATAATTTGTTCGTACTTCGATCACATATTGGTCAGTTTCTTGCCGAACGTAGTACATAAATTTTGTTGCGAGAATTCTTAGAAATTTAGCAAGAAAAACTATCAGAGGACGCTAGCAAATTTTTATGTTCTTACTTAGGTAAAGGATAGAGGAACGGCGCAATGCTACCGACAAATTTTTCCGAATGTTTCGAGTTAATTCAAGCTGTCATAAGTTGACAATGAAATCGCTGACTTCAGCTATTTGACAATATGGGGACTATGTTTATAGAGCAACCACGATAAGATAATGCCCATAAAAGACCAGGTGATAGCTCTTCTCTTCTACCATTCAAAACAAGGGAGAAAAAAATAAAATAGTCTGTCCATCGTTTATTTAATTACACAAGAGGAGAGACAAATGAGTCTTTACAATGAGAATAGTTAATTTTCTGAGGTAAGAGAAGCTGTGATCCTAACAGCTGGTAATATGCTAAATTGGGAAAAAAATTTAAAAAAGGTGTAACTGATCGCTCTTGTGATTTGGAACAGAAAACGACACATTTTAGAGAACATAAATTGAAATTTTGCTTTAGGATGTATTTTCTTGACATTTGTGTCATGAAATTGAATCTATGATTAGTATTTGCTTGCAGTATTTGCTTCCAATAAACATCTGTGCAAATGTACAATAGTCATTTTATCTATCTTGTGTTATAACATTCTAACCAACTAAATAAGGATATCAGTGTAAACCAAGACCACATCACATGCAAGAGCAGAAATTTCTTTGTGTGAAACTTATGTGAACGTTGAATGCAATGCTTGGGTATGTAAAACAGCTCAACTATGTCTGCAGTGTCGATGGTTATACCTAATTTGCCGATACAAAGATTCATGTGGGGGAGGGGTTACAAGCCAAGATAATATGCTGGATAATTTGTGTGCTGAACTCATGCTACAATTTCGCCCGACTGTTTCTTATTCTAGCCCCCGTATAATTTGAGGCAAAATTGGACAGCCTGACTCATGTAGTCAGGGTAACTTGCCATGTGAAAGTCTGGTGGCTATTACATGCATACCATCAAATTGTCGCAAGATATCAAGCATGTCTGGTGCACAGAATAAGTTTTACAAGCCACCACTGAGATTTAATGAGGTGCACGTAACTTCGGAGTATGTCAGTCGACATGATGAAAGACGGGTTTGTGTCGTAACAAAGATGTGAAAAAGTGAAAACAAGCAAATAAAAAGCCAGGTGGATTGGTAAATGGATTTCACAATTGACAATCAAATGCTGTTGTAAGTCTGTGCGAAATAGGCATCAATTTCCATTTCCGGTTACTTTATTTACAAAAACAAGTTGAAGGATTTAGGTACATTTGATATGGATTCCCCTAATGGAAGCGTGCATATGTGTAATCATTAATGAAGGGTTGGTCACATACCATTTTCTGCTCATACCATTTCTAGCGAATTTTTCACTCTGTGAATTGCTGTTTGTAAGGCTAAATCTGTCTGTGATCAACTCAGTAACGGATAACAAGGCCAGAATGAAGTGTTGATTTACAACAAATCTGCTTGTTAATTTTCGGTAGTCCTGAGTGAACAACTGGTGCATTTCATGCTCATGGGATTACCAGCAGTTTAATCATCAAATTATAAAAGAAATAGAACAGAAAACCTGGTCTCGTCCCAGTGATATCCCAGAAAATCTAACATTGCATGCCATTGACTGCATAAAAAGTATTCAGTGTAAACCAGCTGATCGGCAAAATAATGACCAGAATTTGTGATTAATCTAAAATATGACCATCACTCAATCCTCTTTATGATATTACCACAAAAGTGAAAATTAAGAATTGGACTCTTGTATTAAATTAATAATTTAGTATTGTCATCCATAGGTGAATACATAATTGATACCGTGGTGAAAAAATCCATTTATAATATAGAATTAAGGTATGCATTCTTGTGCGTCTTAAGACTTTATGTGAGATACCTTTTAAATATTAATGTAATTTTTTTATGAAAACCTTTTATTCTAATAACACTGTGTGCATTGAACAGTTGCCTTATATATATAATCTAGTAATGTAGGTTTATATGATAATTGGTAATATTGGGTTCAGTCAAGTGAAACTTCATCACCTGTATGCTCACTTAGAGGAAGAAGGAATTTCATCTTGGGTTGATTGAATTGAATAATGGAACTTAATATTTCTCTCTTGCTTTCCTGGTAAAATTACTCGTTAGCGATTGAGGCGTGATATACATTTTGTTAGTTTTCAACTTTTCACCTCTACAGCTTTGTGATAATGTGGAAAACTCTTTCCAATAATGTAATTTTCTTTTCGGTGTACCTGACCCTATCTGGTAACTTTATGACAACAGAAGTTACCAAAATGACAATGGGGTATTGTTATGCAAAATATACCACTTTGCACCAGACACTCCCCATGAGAGCTGTACCATGTAATCATATGTAATTTACACTCAGCAGGGCTGTACATGTGTTTAGGTCCAATAGTTTAAATGTAACTGATTAATTACGGATGTTCTGGTACATTCATATTGTCCCACACAAGGAAAAGTTGTTGGGTACTCAGAAAGTTTGTAGTCCCATCGGTGGCAACGACAGTATTCTTATAGTGTTACTTTGTATGTGTGTTAATTTGTGAATGACTGCAACTATTATTTAATATGTTGATGTCCACTTGTATTTAGGTTGTAGGAAGTGCTTTGAACATAGTCCATGTTGTGTTTGTGTGTGTTGTTACTTCAGAACCTTGCCTGCCACTGCATTGTTACCAGAATTCCCAAACTAATAACCTGTTTTTACTATGTATAGAAACACAAGGAAAAAGACTCAGACGTCATGTCGTCAAGTAACAAGATATTTTATGGCGACTTCAGATCATAGATTTTCTGTGTGAGGGGTCCGTATAGAAGTGTACATTCTGTCTCACGTTCACAAATTCTTCATAGGTCTTCATTTAACACTTTCAAAATAGGGACTCATTTGTTTATTTTAAGTGAATTGCAATATTTCATATAGAACCAAAACAAATTCAAAATAATGAGTAACAAGTTTATCATTGTGCTGGTAGATTTGAATACAATTTTAGACCATAATTGGAAAAGTTGTGAATTGAATTTGTCAAATATGGTTTTCTTAAGCCTGTTACCCACTTGTACTGGTAGGTTCATTATTCTGTGCAGCAGCTGATCAGTCCGTTTACAGTCTGAATCTAGGTAACCACGCAGATAATTTATACAGCATGTTAGCATTCAGGTTTTGTTCACTACGAAAACCTGTGCTAAAATGTTCACTGACTGTTGGAGATCCGTTCTCTCTTCAGTTGTGTTAGATGTGCATGTCTATGAAATGGTTGGTACTTACCATTTTTTTGTTATGTACAGAAAGTGTGTACATCTACAGGGTTTCCCCAGCATAATACCAGGTTAAGACAGGTTTCCCCATGGTGTGTCAATGCAATATAATGGTATAAGGAAACAACAGAAATGGTTTTTGTTTAAACTTGGGTTTCCAAGACGCTTACCGATATTTCTAAATCTTGACTGTAATATATGCGTGAGACATATAAATGCTGGGTATTGTAGCCTGATTGGCATTGTAAATTGTCCATCCATTTATTCACATTCTTGGAACCAGGAGTTTGATAAAATAGAAAGATTAACTTTCATTTTGTCAATTGTTCACTCACTCACTTGGAGACCATGTTACTAAACCTAGTTAGCATTTGTGTACACAAACCTTACTGAATTGTTTTACATTTGTGCACCACAAAGATTTGCAAAGATACTTTCTGACAAAGTTCCCGAAATGTGCTTCAGGCTTTTTTTTTCATTCTAGTATATTAGTCATGTCCATTTGTGTCAAGGTACACCTGATCTAATATGTACCATGAAGTTCTTGCTATGCTGTCACGAGTGATTTCGGAAGGTGTACAGACTGGTTGTTGCTGTGTCTTTCTGTAACATTCTGTCCTGGAAAGTGAAAGATGTTTGATGTAAGAACTGTTTCTCACACTGGAAAAATATGGTGAAGCATCATACATGCATATTACATAATGTTATTGCTCTAATCTTATCCACTTGTGCACCTCACCAAGAGTGTCTCTTGCATGTCGAGCAAGAGTAGATGAGAATTGTGAGGAGCAAAGCTGATGATATCCAGTCAGCCGTACATGTATTAGAACACTTCAAAATATGTCAAGAGTATAAACTTTTTGTCAGGTTGTAGTCATGTACAGTACGCTATGCATACATTTAGTAGAAAACAAAAGACAACAATTGTAGTACTGTACATGTAATTCTTTCATGAATAGAATTGATACCACAGTCGTTTGGAGAGCTATTCAGCGCTGGGACTATTCGCCCCATAGACGAGAGTACAGAAGCGAGAAATACCCCAAGTCTGGAAACAGAATGGCTATAAAAACCACGCCATGTCACATTCCGTGTCCGATTTCACTGTGAAAATTAGCAAGTTCATCTATCATGCAACCGTCGATCGTTCCCTACCATTCTAAAAATTCATACCTGATACTTTATCTGATTCAAAAACGCTCGTTTCGTGTGATTTTCGGCCGAATTCGACGGACACCTCGCCAAAACCTGGGGGTGAGCAACATTCCGGTCACCTCACAGTGGACGTTGGGCACCTCCACTTTACTGACGTTAGCGCCGCGTACCTATGAGGGGTGACTTGAAGGTTGTTCATGCCTTATGTTTTGGCGATGTGTCTTCTGAATTCGGCCGAAAATCACACGAAAATTCATACCTGATACTTCATCTGCTTACAAATGCTCATTTCCTGTGATTTTCGGCCGAGTTCGAGAGACACCTGGCCAAAACATAAGCGTGAGCAACATTCCAGTCATCCCTCATGGGTAGGCGGCGCCAACGTCAGTAAAGTGGAGGTACCCAAGAGGTGACCGGAATGTTGCTCACCCCCAGGTTTTGGCGAGGTGTCCGTCGAATTCGGCCGAAAATCACACGAAACGAGCGTTTTTGAATCAGATAAAGTATTAGGTATGAAATTTTAGAATGATAGGGAACGATCGACGGTTGCATAACAGATGAACTTGCTAATTTTCACAGTGAAATCGGACACAGAATGTGACATGGCGTGGTTTTTATAGCCATTCTGTTTCCAGACTTGGGGTATTTCTCGCTTCTGTACTCTCGTCTATGGGGCGAATAGTCCCAGCGCTGAATAGCTCTCCAAACAACTGTGTTGATACCTGAGATTTTGGGGGAAAAATGCTGTAAATAGATAAATCCATGCAAAACATGAGAAAGTGAAAATCCCAAAATGCCTGTCGGTCAGTTATATTGGATTGTGTATCAAAACAAATTGCTTTCTGGATTCCTTTCTCCATATTGTGACCCTTTGGCAACTGAATGTCTCAAGTACATGTAAGGACATGTGAAACCTATATAGAACCTATACATGTAAGTCAGGCTATCAGTTGACCATATTAGGACGTCTTTCTCCCCAAATTAGATTTCTGCCTCTGTGTATCATCTGTGTGCCAAATGGTAGTGGTGTGTTTTCACTGTGGCAACAACACGTGCGCAGTGGATGCCAGCACTGAAACAATGGAGTGGGACAGTGGTCAGCAGTTTAGTCCATAGGCCCTTTATCCATGTCAGAGTATTCAGATAGACCAGAGTTCAAGTTGCATCATGCAGTGTTACCCTGTGTAAAGGCCCCCTCTCACATTTTCTTATTGGTGATGAACACCACGCACCTATGACCCCAATTTACACAGGTACAGATTGGGCATGATAGCAGTCAGTCAGGCAAGTTAAGGCGTAAACTGACCGGAAGAGGAGATCAAGCTTTTTCCGCTGCGTGGGAGGAAGATGATCGCTCAAATAGCCTAACAGCAGAAGTAGCAAAAAATATCGCTAGCCCATGTTCGTTCTCAAAATTTCTTATAAAAGCTCCTTTCTCATCCAACCATGTAGTCATACGTTGGAAAAGTTTTAGGAATTCTGCCACTAAGAAATTATGCACATCAGTTGCTTGTATGGCTACCATTTTAATGTGTCTGTATATATTTACTTATTATAAGTAGTCTGAATTCTGAAATTGAATCGTTTCCTGTTTTTGATTCCTTTGCACATTTTGAATAAATTATTTGATGTGTTTTATTTCGGTATTGAGCCCAGTGTTAAAAGTTTATATTTGAAACCAGCACTGGGATACATGTACATGCCGTAAAATACACATTTACAAAGTTTTGTAGTTTCACTTTATTTTGTCATCTAACTTTTGTCAACTTTAACGAATACCATGGTACATCTGAATGGAATAAGAACAATTTGCTACAATTTGCTCAAGCGTTACCTGTTCGGACAAGTAATGTTATTCTATGGTATTCAGACGCATGTACTCGTCACCAAACTTTACACACGCATTAAGTCACCTGTCCTGGTCAATATTTGTCAACAAATCAAAGTGTGCAAGCACAGAATGTGGTACCCTAACCTTTGCATGTAATGCCCTTTTACAACATGTCAAAGATTATCTGATACAGAAAACCCAGGTCTTTGTTCCCATACATAGAGTTATGAAGACGCAGTGCAATTTTGAAACTTTTGAAATATTATTCATGCAGGAAAACTGTATTATGTTATCATTTGATAAAATTTACAGGCATGGCCAGAGTGTAGTCTTATCTTCATTTATTCTGAATTTGATTTTCAAGCAATATATTGTTTACCGGAAGTCCAAAAGTATTTTCGAAAGAGAGCTCAAAATTTTATGAGTTAGAATTCCCACAGCTTCAGCACTTCAAGTGTCTACATTTCCCAACAGCTGCTGCTCTCTAGCCAATTCCAAATGTCTCCCCCAGTCCAAACGACCCAGTGTTCAAACATTTCCAGCAAATGGCTCTCCGTAAAGATTGTAGTCAAATGCATACACTGCACACAGCATTCCTGACTGGGTGTTGGAATGTCATCTTGCCAACGAGAGCGGTTGCACTTGAAAGTCAAAACGCCAAAGTCATGGGCCACTTTCAACAATGATTTTCATACAATTGCACACTTCAAGACTCTCAGGATGAATAAAAGCCATAAACGACCCCATTTATCAAATCTCAATTTTTCCAGTGAGATGTCAAAAATCTTCCACTATGCTCGCCTCAAAATTACCTTTGTCAAGAAGATGTTGTCATGGTACTCTAAATGACCTAATACGTCTTCGTTGCATTGTAAATGTCAAATGTCTCTTCTGCGCATTACACTTGCTGTCAAACTCTGTATGATTTCTTTGCTGAGTGGAATCAGGTACACTTTTCCTTTGGTTGATGAGAAATTTTGATAATAACGGACCACTACTTAACCACAATTCTCTTATCATGTGATGCTTTTCATTCTTCTGTTGCTTCAACCAGCGATTATTACATTAATTTTTTTAATCATCAATAGTAAATCTTGTTGATTTCCTTCAGCTTGTATGCCTTTTTGGGATCGTAACAATTGTGGTTGCAAAACATGTTTTGTTAGATTGTGAAATATGAAAACAAATCAATTGTGCTCTGCCATCAGGTTCGACGTTATGCGACCTCACTACCTGTTCTCAGTTTCATTCATTGCCGTGCATTGATAATGTATGAATATTTAGTCACAGTGTGAACAGTTCAAGTAAAGTTATTCTATCTCCATTGAATGTCTTGACAGTTTTTCTTCATATACTTACCCTTTTGTGTTGGATCTTTTTTCATGATTTTCATGCTTGTCATTATAGCTCTTAAATCTTTAGTGGTATAGCATGCATCAGGGCGAATTTCAGACATTGGGAGTAGTGCCGTGTTTGCATGTTCACATGTTGAATCAATTATTTTTGAAGAAAATGAGCTTTTAGCCATGTTTTCAACGTAAACAGAAATTCAGTGTCTTCCCATTGAATGAACATCAAGATTGGCAGCCATTTTGAATTTCAGATATCAGTGTATGTGATGTAGTCTTCTTCGCAAATGATGTAAAATTTTGGTTATTGACCCCAAGTTTTATTCTTGATGATAAACGAGAATTGAGGGAAGTTTTCTTGACCAAGGTACCATATGAGTAAATATGTAAAAACCCCAATTTTTTTAAGTGCATATTCATCAATAATGTATCATTTGCATATTTAGGTAGATGACAAATTTTAATCTCTGTCAGTGAAGCAAATGAAGCCATTTTGAATGGAATTCTATATAACTTTTTTGCGTAACTTTTTACATATATTATGAAATGACAGTGTTACAAACTACAGTACAGGAGTTTGCCAGATATTTTCTGCACTTGTGGTGTTTTCTCATCACTTTGATTTCATGCACTACTGGACAGACAGAGCCTCATCTTCTGTGTAGTATAGGATGGCACAACATGGAACAGACACATGTCTGTTAAACTATACAAATACACTACATGGCTGTATCTATGAAACAACGCTGACAGAGA